>NC_056725.1:93266227-93528772 GCF_019279795.1 Protopterus annectens
AAAGCTACTCATGTACCAATGCACATGCCCATCACATTAACCTGGTCCTTGCTAACATGGGCAACTGTTGCTCTACACCAATATTCAACTCCTCCCTTGTTATATCTTAAGACAAATGAATCACGTTTGGAAATCCACAGCCCTCCCCCCCACTGCACAGGTAACCACCATGAAAAGCCTGTCCAAAGCTACCTACGGCCTCATAAAAACAGAGGTGGCTAACCTCATGGCAGCCATACAAATGGAGACTACTTGCATGACTGCTGAATCAAACAGCAATGCACTATGAACACATACATAAATGCATGGATACCGCCATACCCAATAGAACCAGGACCCACACCTCCAAAAAAAGGAAGCCAATCTGGTGGTCCCTGGCCATAAATGAACTGTACAACAGAAGGAGGGATCTGATATGGAATAAGGTGAAGTCCCAAGACTGGAAAAACCCCCTTATCAGCCTCATTTAAAAGCTGAGATCCCTCATCAAATACTACAAAGTTAGCTGTGAAAACAGAATTGGAGCACATAGTAAAGACAACCACAAGGCCTCATACAGTTATGTAAAGAATCTCCATGACAATACCAAGATTTGTTCTGAGCTACTAGACAATGGTACCTCCCAGACTGAGCCAGCAAATATTGCCAATATACTGGCTGACATATTGAGTGCAAACTTTACCCCCCCAAAGGACCAATCACAAAACCAGTACACTGCCAGTTACCCAGTATTACTGCTAAACAGGTTAAAACACCACTGTCCAAGGCCAAGAATACAGCTTCTATGTGACCTGACAATATCCCTGGCTGGGTTCTACATGAACTACAGAGTGACCTGGCACCTCACCTGTGTGCCCTGTTCAAGCACAGCCTCACCTCGGGCTTTGTCCCTTCTGAATTGTGCACTGCTACAGTCACTTCTCTCCACAAATGAGGTTCGACTACAGACACTGGGAAATACCACCCCAACTGCCTGACAAGTCTGTTATGCAAAGCTATGGAATGCATCATCATGCACTTAATAAACAGGGATATGGGAATCTGCAGACTCAGGATCCAACACAGTTTACTCTTGTGAAGGGTAGGTCATACCTGCTCAATCAACCTGGTCAACTTCTTGGCATCAGTCACCTGAGCTGTGGATGAAGGCAAGGTGACACATACAGCCTTTCTTGATCTGGCCAAAGCCTTTGATAACATTCCCCATTCAGGAATCATGCAAAAACACACTAAGCTAAGCATCAACCCCTATATCACCATGGCGGGTTGCAAATTGGGTCACAGATAGAACTCACAGTGTGGAAATAGCTGATTCCAAGTCAGACTGCTAAGCAGCCATAAGTGGAGTCCCACAGGGTTCTGTTCTGGGTCCTCTCTTGTTTGGTATCAACTTCTCTAAAGTCCATGCCAACATGAAGGGACTCTAGCTGACAAAGTTTGCTAACAATTGCAAGTTGGGACTATTATTAACTACCCAAGTGATGTTGGCATCCTACTGAAAGGCCTCACTGAGACCAATGACTGGTGTCATAGCCATGGCCTTAAGCTCAATGTCCGAAAATGTGTTGTCATTCCCTTTGTGGAAAACCCTGTTCCCATGATTTATCACATTGATGGTAGTCCCCTGAACAAAGAAGGTGTTATAAGAGATCTGGGTACACAGGTTGACAACAATGTCTCTTGACCACCACATTGCCACTGTGGTCACAAAGTCCTTCTATGTGGCACATCTCAGTACTAACGCATTAACATCCAGGAAGGAAGAGGTCATTGTCCCCCTGTACTCTTCTTGACAGAGTGACACAGTTTGTTTCAGCATACATATTCTGATGGATGTGAGGTAGATAAATGAAATGTATGCCCTCATTTTCTGACAACAATCATATCATTACAGTGATTTAGCAGAGAAATAATAATAATTTGTAAAACAGACCAGAAATATGAGCAATAAACCTGAACATCCTGAAACAATCCAGCCAGTTGACAAGTATGCTCAGAACCCCATTCTGCAATGAATCTGGACCAAGGCTGACAAAGTGGTGTGTGGAAACCATGAAAATGGGGATGTATCTGAAGTACTGGCATAGATAAGCTAACACAGTTGCTGTAGTAACGCCCTTCTGTGTGCTGTAACATATATTTACTGAAATAGCACAGGTAATTGAATTAGGACATCTGCTATGGGTAATTACACGTGTATTTGCAAATATATCAGGTACTACAGGGATGTAACAGCAGTGACAGACACCAGTGTGAAAGTACATACCCACAACCAGCATCACCACAGTCACAGCCACATACCGGTAAGTCAAGTGAACAGTAGAGTATACGGACTGTGTGAACAAATACATCATTGATTGCCACTCACACACTAGCCCTACATATGCAATCCCAATTCTCAGTGTAGTCTAAATCCTGACGTTGGTACAGAACATGTCTCAGTCTGCCCCTACAAACACATACAGCCAATAGATCAGCGGAAACTGGAGCAGCATGCACAGTCAGATAAAGAAGGAGCCATAACACTTACATCCACCCCCCCTCCATACACAGCCTAAATAACATGTACACATGAGATGTGTACACAATCATGACAGTCTGTTAACAATGGCCAGACATACACAGGCCTCTCACATGTACAGTTCACCTCAGAATATACAGGCTCAGGACTCATATCTATGGTCTCTTCCCTGACATGTCTGTGGGTCTACTACATCATTGGGATAGTAGCAGGAATGAAGTCAAGAAATAATTATAATAAATATGTCTGTGCCTCATTGACATCTAGACAAAGCCTGGCATCATTTGGGGACAGAGGCACAAACATAGGGGAAGACTGGACATATTGCTGTCATACATTGAGACAGTTGCAGATGTTACTGAGTTTGTTGTAACATCCTTTATGAGTAATATGATGTTGGTAATACCAATAGATGTGAGTATTTACTGACTGCATTCCCCGGAGTCCATGACTGATTTACCAAGGACACCAACTGTCTGGGGAACAAACAAAACATAACAGGCAGACATGTGGCCAGTCTGTGGACAGTGTGCCAGTGTGCCAGTGGAGAGATATGTCAGAGACATAGTACTGTCAGTCATGAAGTCACTCACTAAATGCATGTACACACAAACCCTGTCAATCTATCAATCCACCATGTGTATAACAGCACTGATGAAATATAATCTGTTCACAAATCTAGGGATATGTCCCCCATGTTGTTTGGCTGTCTCCACATGTCCTGTCCTCTGATGTAGTGCCACCTACTGTATGTGAATCTGTAGCCCATCATCTCTGTAATGTCCCTCACACAGGCAAAGAAATGGGGCAAGGCCCACATTAAGGAATGTCCTATATGTCAGAACTAGCAGCTATATGGGCACCTACATTGTGGTGTGGCCTTAGCAATACCTGACATCTGCAGAGGACACACAGAAAGTAGACAGTCAACAGGTTATGCATTAGGAAGAATGTTTTGAATGATAGAAGTCTGAAACTGAAAGGTATGCCATTACTACATGACAATAGTCCTCAATGACATGTACAAAAAACATATAGGTCTACAGTTAATATCAACATATCAGATCAATATCCAACAGGAGATACATAAAAACATGAAGCTCATACTCCAAGAACAAGATAGTTAGTACTCAGAGTCCCAGCTTTGCATGTAGGGGTGTATGGTTCTAGTAGTACCACAATCTGAAATCTACTCTTACTTGGAAAAGCACTGTTAAAAGTACTAACTTAATGATACAATATGTGTTAAACTATTTTTGTCAACCAGTGCACTGTAGCTGGTGTAACATGCAAGTGTGACTGCATATAACCTAGGATACTACACATGTATGAAACAAATACAAAGAGAAAAGATTGTGGTACTACCCATGTATACCCAGGTGTCGCATACAGTATAGTCACACCCCTTGCTACTGTAATGACAGCACATAGAAGCATATGTACAGGAAATTAAATACACTTATTAAAGATGTCATTACCCTGCTATTAGGTTCGTAGGTTCATAGGTTCATACTAGGCTATCTGTCCTAGGGCATTTATAAGCCTAGCCAGAGTGTGTTTGGCTTTCGCCACCCATTTTAAATTAATTCTGCTATGCCCTTTTTCGAGGTTAGTATACTGTGCCTCTGTCTAACAGTGACACAGAAGTGATACCGGGGTAAACCTACGATGTCCCATCCACTTATCAAGATTCCTCTTGAAGAGAGTCAATGAGGGACTCTGCCTAACCTGGACTGGGATTTTATTCCAGAGTGAAGGGAGCCTCTGGGTTATGAATCTGTCCCTCCAGCATGTCCTATTTATTTCAGTGCTGAGGTTCAAGTCTCTCGAGCGCGTAGCTCGATGGGATTTGGATTTTATGAGGTGCAGCATGTCCATTAATTCCGGGTTGGACATGGCTTTATATGTGAGGCACAGATCGCCTCTGAACAGGCGGTATGCCACTGAGTAGAGCTGGAGTTTCTTTAACTGGGCAGCATATGGCATCTGTTTGAGCCCTTTGATCCTCTTGGTGAGGTACTTTTGGGGTCTTTCCAGTTGCTGCAGATGTCTGGTAAGGTACATCCAAAAAGGGGCATTGTACTCAATTATGGGCCTGATGAGGGATGAGTAAAGAGGCATGATGACCTCCCCTGATCTAGATGTGAATCCCTTCATGATTAGGTGGGCTATATAAAATGTTTTTCTAACCACTTTGGCCATGTGGTTGCCAAATGAGAGATTGCTATCAACTTGGGTCCCCAGGTCCTTAATTACTTCTTCTGTACTTAATGGATTACCACCTATGTGGTAATTTGTGCACTGTTTTTGCCAAAGGATGACTATACACTTTTTGGCGTTTAGCTTGAGGCCATGGCTCTGGCACCAGTTGTCTGTTTCTATGAGGCCCTTTTGGAGAATGCTTGTGTCGGATGGAGAGTCGATTATGGCGCCCAGTTTACAGTCATCTGCGAACTTGGTCAGCCACAGTCTTTCCGTGTTGGCCTGTACCTCCGAGAAATATATACCAAACAAGAGAGGTCCCAGGACTGAGCCTTGTGGGACACCACTTGTAACTGGTTTGGAGTCTGACATGGCTCCAGCAATTCTAACCATGTGGGTTCTGTCCTTGAGCCAGTTTGCAACCCATCTAGTGACATAGGGGTTTATATTTAAGCTGGTGAGCTTATCTATAATGCCTGAGTGGGGTATTGTATCGAAGGCTTTTGTGAGGTTCAGGTAGGCTGTGTGGACCACCTTCCCCTCGTCAATGGCCTTGGTGACTGTTTCAAAGAAATCAACCAGGTTTAAGAGGCAGGATCTGCCCTTAACAAAGCCGAACTGGGTAGGATCCAGTGTCTGTAGGTCCCCAATATCTTTATTTATGAGGTCCATGATGATCCTTTCCATAGCTTTGCAGACCAAGCTAGTCAGGTTTATGGGGCGATAGTTTCCAGGATCCGTTGAGGCACCACCTTTGTGGAGTGGGACCACTGTTGCTGTACGCCACTCTTTGGGTACATATCCTGTAGTAAGGCTGAGACTGAACAGTAGTTTTATGTTTGGGTTTAGCTCTTCTTGGAGTTCATGTAGGACGCAGCCCAGGACACCGTCTGGTCCCATTGATGCTGTGTTTTTTGGTTTGGAGAGGGCAGCTTTTACCTGAGCATCTGAGATGTCAAGGGGGCAGCACTCTGCTGGAATAGATATTTGCCCTTTTGGTGGGGAGGGGGGGGGAGTTTGCGCTGAACCTGTCAGCTAGGATGTTGGCAATGTCTGTGGGTTCGGTGTATTTTTTGTCATTTTGGACTAATTCTGAGCATATCTGGGAATTCCCACCCAGGTTCCTAACATAACTAAAGAAAGCCTTGTGATTATCCTTAGTGTCCTGTGCAATATTTCTCTCGAAGCTGGCCTTAGACGATTTTATGAGTGCCCGTAGTTTTTTGCTAATACTGATCAGAGATGCCTTCCTTTTTGGGATTTTGCTCTATCATGTAGTAGCTTCCTCCTTCTATTGTATAGTTTGTTTATGGCTGGGGTCCACCAGTCAGGACGTCTGCCTTTGGAGGATTGGGTCTTGGTTTTATTTGGGATTGCATAATCCATGCATTCCTGAAGGTGTTCATAGAATGCGTTTATAAAGGATTCTGCGGTCTGGGCCGTATTTTCCACAGGCCCGAGGGCTTTGAAGGATTCCACCTCGGTTTTGAGGAGTGTGAAATTTGCTTTAGAGAAGTTTTACACTGTGGTTTTCAGGGCAGGGGGTGGAGTCGGGATGTGAATATCCAGTGAGATTAGTTTATGGTCTGATCTTACCAATGAGGGATACACTTCTGGTCTGGAGCATAGAGTCCCCATGTTGGTGATGATCAGGTCCAGTATGTTTTCCCCTCTTGTGTATTTTATCTGACTGGAATGTGATCACTGGTTACCAAGGCTGAGCAATGCTTAGCAGGTTTCAGCATTGCTTAAATGTAAATGCTAAGCAGATTTGTGCAGTGGTAAGCAAAGCCTACACAGTGTAAGCTTATATCCATTTAACTGTATGTTAGCACCACTTACCATCATGTAAACCTGCACAAATACACTTAAAACTGCTCAAAACTCTCATAATCACTCTGTATCCAACAGTCCTTGTTCTGCATAGCAACAAAATAAACAGCCCTTGCAGGCTTGAACCCAGGATCCTGCACACCATAGTCAAAGCAATTTACCAGTAAGCCACCTCAGCTGTATGGCTTTAGGATGTTTTCTCAAACATACCCTTCTTTACAGCCAGTTTACAATAGGGAAGAGACACTGTGCAATTAGGAAGGATTGGTATCAATAAATATATATATCTGAATAGAAACATACATAGAGAGAGAGATGGATATGTAAGGAGATCCATATATGTGTACAACAATATATAGATATAGTACCAATAAATACTGAGGTGTATGTATGTATGTATATATATATATATATATATATATATATATATATATATATATATATATATATATATATATATATATATATATATACACATATATATATATATATATATATATATATATATATATATATATATATATATATATATATATATATATATATATATATATATATGCATACATGTCCCAAAATGCCCATACAAACATATGCTGCTGATAGACCACCCATAACTGGGGCAGCATGCACAGTTCACTACAAAAGCAGCCATAACACTCACATCTGCGCCCCCATCCAAATAAATAAGTGAACAGTACACTGCTACAAAATCATGATAGGCCATACACAATGGCCAGACATATAGCAACCTCTTAACAAAACAACTAAAATGTCTGAACATAGCAAAGAGAAATACAACCAGCCATGTTTATTATACTCTATTGTCTTGGGCAAAGCCTTCAAGGAGTAAAACATTGCCAGCAATACATGTCTTAATCACAAGAAGCAATTAACACTTAATTGCATAATGAAATACACAGCCACCAATTACACTCCTCATTTAACCCCCTACGGGATAAAGTATCACATTTAATATTAATACATTGAGTCTGTACATAACAATTGTCCTTTTATGAATGTTTCATCACACTAAGGAGCAGTCTTTTTCAAAAACAGTACCGTGGAACCCACTACTGTCCCCATGGTGAGATTTATTCAAATGTACGGCTGTAGAACTGTCATCTTTCTTATCAGTAATATGTCTCACGTGTTCTAACAGTCTAGTTTTAAAACATGTGTTACTGTCCCCCACATAAAATATGTTACAAGGGCATCTAAGAGCATTCTCTATACACCAACCTCTTGAATGTACAGACTTCAACATGTTTCCCAGCCTTTTCCCTCAGCAGGAATGGCAGCACTAAATATTGATAGACCATTATACCTATCAACCTCCTACTGTATGACATCTGGACAAAGGCTGACATAATTGGTGGACAGGGGCCCAAACACATGGCCATACTTGAAATATTGCTGTTATACACTGAGAACGTTGCTGGTGTTACAGGGTTTGTTGTAACATATCTTTTCTGAGGGATATAAAGTCAGAAAAACAAATGGATGTTAACATTTACAGAATGCAGTCACCAGAGTATGCTACTGATTTGCAAAAGACAACACCTGTCTGAGGAACAGACCAAACATAACAGGCTAACCTGTGGCTATTATGTGGATGGCCCTACAGTTGAGCGCTATGCAGAGACAGAACTTTGTCAGACTGAAACCCATGCAGAAGTAGCATGTGCAGACAAACCCTGTTAAACTGGTAGTATTCCAAACAAATAACAGCAATACTCACATTCTGCCCCTACGTCTTGAACCTTCTCCACCATTTAGTTGGCTTGTCTCAACAAGTCTTGTTGTAAGAGGTAGTAGCTCACACAACTCCAGGATGTCTTCCTCACAATTAAGGGAAAGGGCCAACTCCCACATGGAGTACTCAGTTATAGGAGTGTGTTGCCATGACATTGGCTATTGGAAGAACTACACAGCTGCTCTGCATGCAATTAGCAAGTGGGGAACCCCAGTAGGTGCACAGACCATCACCTGGTCATGAGCATCACCTACAAAAGCCATGCGGCCACCTATTCAAACCAGCTCTATCCCTGTAGGGCAGAGAGAGAGAGAGAGAGAGAGAGAGAGAGAGAGAAAACAAATACAACTTAAACTGGGAAAGAGAAGAAAGAAAAAAGGTAAGTGGAATATTTAAGCATGTAATTGAATGTAGTACTTGGTCTGTAATGATGGGAAATGTGATTTGGAGGAATATATGTCCCAAGACTTGCTGTACTAATGTCCTGCTGAACAGCTGCTATGGCCATAGCATCTGGCCCTCTCTGCACTGGGAGATATCATAGACATACCTCTCAACTGTACTGATCTTCACAGAATTTCCAGATTTTCCCATCATAGTTTTTTGCCTGTTCCTCTTGAAATGTGTACTTTTCTGACAAATAGCTGAGGATTGAACTTATCAAGTAATGACAAACACTTGAGTTTAAGACTCCAGATCCTTAACAATATTCACAGTAATGCAAATGTATCATTCTACAAGCTTCCTATGTTTGTACCAGGAATATTTAAAGTCTGTCCATATTTATCCCCCCATCATTTTAGGCTTTGCCCAGATGTGATGCTATGAGAGGTTGCAAGGGAGGATTCACCCTGGGAAAGGACAGCTCATTTATGACAACCACTGGGGTGTCTGTCAAACAGTTGTGACTGTGCACTGCTGGGCCAGTTAATGGGATGTTGTCCATATCCATGTTACCTGTGAATATGAGTATGACACATGTTTGTCTTGTAAAGCTAAGAGACCTGTATAGGGCATGTGCATAGTAAAGTACAGTTGCAGACGTGTGTTGAAATGCATGTGATATATTGAATTAATAACATTCAACTGTACAGTGTTCTGCTGGACAATAAGCACATTTGTGACTGATATCTGTAGTCACATACACATATACCTGTGTTATGTCAGCCAAACCATTGGCAGGTCTGTGAGCAATGACATTATAACATAATAGCCTACTTATGACTGTTGGACATCTTCCAGGTTATCACAGTGATGTCAAAGCCTACTGTGCAATCAACTTACTAATGTATGGTGCAGCTATATTAATACAGTATCAGTATTGATGTCCCCTTTGTCACCCATTTATGTGGCCATTGTCCAGATGTACTGCTATAACAGGCTGAGAAGTATGATTGAGCAGCAAGACTGTAAATACAGTGTGCCATACTAACATAGAACAGAAATGTATACCAGGTATCCCTTGAGCACATGTATGTATGCATATGTTCAGCTGGAAGGAACAAAACTAATCACATGGGCTTCAAGCAGTCAGGTACACAGGTTGTGCATGTTGCATGTGTGTAATATCAGTGTCAGTGCATACAATAGACATAAATGTGTACAGCTACTGGTTGTTGCATTGCCCTGACACTGATATGGGTACTAGAGTAGGCATGATTATCAGTAATCGGAGAAGTGTCCAACTGTGTTATGACCCTCTCTCCATGCCTACCACTACCAGCTATATCAACACCTATATACAGTGGATATCACAAGTGTACACACCCCTGTTGGAATGTCAGGTCTGTGTGCTATATGCCAATTAGACCACAGAAGATCATTTCATAATGTTTCTCATCTTGAATGTGACCCCTAACCTGTGCAGTTTCATTGAAATACAATCAAAGATGTTTCTAAGTAGGTGAGCAACTATTACCAAGTGAAGATGTGCCATGATGTTAGAGTCCAAACCAAGATGAATGAATGCTATAACCATCTCAAGAGGTGTATACATGACATATCAGTTTAAGGGTGTGCATCAACTGGCTTATTGTACTGACTACTATTTCCATATGTTTTCATAGACTAGATTGTTATGTGTTCAATTGAATTGTACAGGCTATAGGTCACATTACATGTGGGAATTGTTTTGAAATGAGTTATTGTGGTGTCATGTTCCAATTGCACAAATACCAGGCATTGTAACAGAATACAAAATAAACGTTCTATAAACTGCAGAACCAACAACAAGTGGAGAACACTTATTGCCTCTGTTTCTTGAGACGCTGAAGTCCCTTTAGCCAGCAGCTCAAATCAGAAAAAATTGTAACAGGGATGTGTACCCTTTATATCCATTGTAGCTATATGGACTCAGCAGTACCTAACCTGTATAACCAGCCTCCACCAAGGTAGAGTAATCCCCTTTGGTGGACAGCAGCAATACACAAACTACATAATAGGTTGCTACATTGGCTGTACAGGGACACATAGGTGCAGGCAACAACTTGGAAGCAAGTCCATCTATATCTGAGTAAGCATGTAAGTTCACAGGTGAATTCCTGTAAGGCTGACTATGACTAAAAATCAGACATTACCACACCACCAAGGACAATTGCAACAGTGTCTCCACATATGTTGTCAGTCTCGGAGGAAACAACACAATTCACCCTGTACTGGGGGTAAAGATCACCTCATACACACATGCCATGGATCTAGGTAACCTGCATCAGACAGGTTAAGAGGGAACATTGCCATCCTGCCCACCCCAGTTGTACAGGGGAATATGCACATCAACCACACTCATCCCCTCAGCAATGGTGAGCATGTACATATTGCCTACTGATGGCAACAACAGCATATCTCCATGGGGCATAATAACATCACTGTCTGCCTCCTACATGAACTCAGGCATGTGCTCACAGTTCCATCACACACCACAGTCAAACACAGACCTGCTACCATCCACACACCATCCACATGAAAGATGGCCACTGTCAACCCTCTACACAGAAATGAATGGAGAATAGAGAATTATACAATCAAGTGTCCAACATTGGGGGGAATAAGATAGCTCATGGCCAGGAGTGTAATGCAAGCTGCTATAGCCATGATAACTTGTAGAGTTATGGTGTAGTGTGGATTATTTGCAAGTAATATCCATTGTTGATGTGCAGTTTGACAACCGTATGAGGTCCTGTGACCTTTTTCCTGTTTATGTCTTCCAGGTAATATGCAGAGGGCTCGCCTACCAACATTCTCTGTTGGGGAAATTGACATCATCACCCAATATGTGATCGGACATTATGCCCTGTTCTTTGGATGGAGAGCAAAAGATGTGCGGGAGAGGACCACCCTGTGGTACAGTCTGGTCCACATGGTAAATGATACCACAGCTGAACTTTCTTTTATTTTTTTTTTATTTTACATTTGTTTACTGGGAAATTCCGACTGGACGCAGGTCCTTTTTCAGCGGATGCTCGGGGAGAAAAGCTCCACATCATGTACATGATAAATAGAGATACAAACTTGCACCAGTAGTAAACAACATTACACATTGTTGGCTTTAATACAATAGCCAGATATTGATTATCAACAGTATATACAGTAAATCTTGCAAGTTAAGATAGTTTCTTGTCGTTTATAATATTAGTAACAAAGTTGTCAGACAAGATTTTAAAGTATGTAAAGACAACTAGGTAATTCTGACTGTGGTTAGTAGCGGCAGTAGTATAGTCGGGTTAAGAGTCTAGGTGGGGGGAGGTAAGGGTGGGGGTGTTAGTCTGGATTAGAACAAGGACAAAGCCAGTGCAAATTTAAGTGGAATTTGAGTGCACCGACCTCTTCTGCCATGCTCGTCAATGGACTGCTGCTGTAGCAAGGGACCGGCTAGCGACAGGTGGGGTCCCAGCCATCCAGCCCCCACTGACACTCATCAGGGAGCTCCTCGCCAACCTTGGGGCACCCACCCAATGCACAAGCCATGAAGCTGAGGAAAGCATTATGGTGGTGGGTTGCACACACACACACACACTGGACGATGAGCATGCAAGTAAGGGCCCAGTGGGGATTAGTATAATAATGTATCAGACATACATGTATCTGTATTATATCTACATCCATGTGGCAGGTCCGATTGCAGTTGTGGATGGGCTTTTCTAATGCATAGAGGTGCACATCTATGGTGAGGACAGAACATTGTGTATTATTGGGGTTAGTACTGTAAATGTGTAGACATGCTGCATCCATCCTGTACCAATGCCACATGTGAGTCTGCTGACAATAACTCCCTCTCACAACTACCTAGGACCCACTGGTATGCATATGGGACAGCAGCCTGAAGCTGGTGAGTATGACATTGTTCTGTTGTTGCCTGGCAATACCCCAGGCATGTGAAGGGCATGCAATTTACCATGCATACAACCATCAATAATAGCTATATTGCTTTATGTAATAGCTATAATACTTTTTGTGCATATTCACTTGTGCTGGGGTTAACTGCATTGCATCACAGTGGTCAACACTGGGGCCTATCTGACATGAATTCAACATTCCTGTAGCATACCTCACAACTCGTCAGTGCCAAGACATCTGGACAGAGGCCAGCAAAATGGGCTGGACAAACGGCCTAAGATAGGGACATGTGTGACACATTAGTGGTATACAGTGGATATAAATTGTGTACACACCCCTGTTAAGATGCAAGATGTTCCTGTTACATACTAATTAGGACCACAATATGTCAGTCCACACCTCTTCTAGCCTTCAATGTGACCCATAACAGGAACAGTTCACTTGTAAAACCAAGCATCTGGACTCATATATTGCACCTACAAGACTGGCCACATGTGAGGGTGGCAGACATCATATCAGCATGATGTTTCAGCCAGGTATGATGCCTCATGCTGCCATATGTGTCAGTACATTCATTGTGGCCTATTTGGCTACAATATCGCATACATGGTCATTGTTAAGGCACACAGACCACGTCCGACCACTTATAGGTTGCAAACATATGGATATTCTAGACACATCTGTACAGAGGACTGTACAATGGTTTGACCTACTGCATGTGAGGCAGATGCTGTTACCATACTATATAAAGTAATGGCAGCAGGAGGTGGTCACCAGCCGTCTATGGTACACACATCAAAATGATATAAGCCACACAAGATATGATCCTCTCACACACACACACACACACACACACACACACACACACACACACACACACACACACAGTTGCCAGCATTGGGATTAGAACTACTGCCTATCTAGGCATTTTGACTATAGTGCTATGCAGTTATCAGATGTGCTACAGAGCTTATACATTTTCACCTAGTCCAAAGGTACTCCTAAGGTGGATGACATCAACAGGACTACTAGATTGGAGCGAGGGGAAGTGTGAAGGAGAGTACACAAGTCAAAAATGGTATAAGCCAGACAGTACATGATTGACACACACACACACACACACACACACACACACACACACACACACACACACACACACACACACACGCACACACGCACACACGCACACACGCACACACACACACACACACACACACACACTTGCCAGTATTGGGATTAGAACTCCTGCCTATCTAGTTATGTTTACTATAGTGTTACACAGTTACTGCATGCACTACAGAGCTTACTGAACTTTCACATGGCCAAAGCTATTGATAACTGCACAGCTGAGGTAAAGTATTACAGGTGGCAGAAAGTCTGACTTCTGTTCCACCCTTACAACTTGCTAGTTCTTTCTGTCTTGCACTTCAAATAGCATTATGGCTTGGCACTTCACCAGGTTATTGTATCAAGAAGTGTGGCACACCTGGGAGCCGTTAGCAGTACTTGTTCATCACAGAAGTAGCCCCAGTACTTACTAGTTATTTCCACCCCTCCTGGCATGAATGAAGGGCAGTTTTCTGTGCTTTCACCCATTAACCTGGTGCATTTGTCCATTCTGAGGCATTGTTGCAACTGCCTCATGTACACAGACAACCCTCCCCTCTAAACTCCAAACACTTAGACCTGTCGGAGTTACCCATATATCACCCAATGTGGACATATGCACTCTCCAGCAAAGACTTGACTAGCAGGTAAAGAGGAGAAGATCAACACCTGCACCACACCATCTGGAACACATACCTCACCGTGACAGCCATAGTGACTTTGACAGCCATGACATACAGTGAAAAGCCACACACCCACCTTCACAGAGGCACTCAATGGACATTTACCCAAACAGCACAGACCAGCTAGACAGACACCCACTCAGACACCACGACATGTCACATGCCAAGGGACACATATTTAACCTGCACAGTGTGCCCTTCAACCTAAGCTCCTAAGGCTAACCACCTTGCACAATACAGTGATCATGGGTAACTCAGTGCTAAGGCACACACATATCCCACTCACTAAGTTGCATATAAAGCAGGTAACAGCCAAATATCTATCACATGCCAGCATCCAACACATGACACAGCTAGTCAAGGTACTCCACAACAACTACGGGTATCACTCTGTATCCATGTGGGTGTGAATGACTTAGGACACACTTCCCTGGACTACATGACAAGAGACATGGTTGAAATCTCTGATTATGTGGTCCAGGCAGGTGTGACAGTAGCCCTGACCAGTGTACCGCCATCACCCAGAATGATGCTGCGGTACTATCAACAGATAATTGACTGCAACATTGGCTTACGTGTTTTGTGTCATTCTCAGGGGATCCAGTACTTCTCAGCTTGGGATGACATGAGTGACAGAAACCAATGACTTGCCACAGATGTCCTACATCTGTCAGTGCTGGGTTTCCAGGTACTGGATAAGTGTCTTGCTACCCCTATGATGCCTTATTAGGCAGTGTTCCGAATGTAATTACTACCATAACAGCTAGACATGTATGCAATCTGAGGGTCATGCTGCTCAACAGTAGACATTTAACTGTCAAGATGCAGTCACTCAAAGCACTCGGAGTGGAGGGCACATGTCTGCTGTAATGGAGAGGTGGTTCACAGCAGTAGACAGCAGCTCTAGAGTATTAGGCTATGACCCATTCCACAGCTGTCACCCCCCCCAATATGGACGACACCACACCACCACAGGTGGTGTTGTCTCCATATTCATTATGGCTAGGAACATGTCCAGACTAGTATCCCAGCATAATGCATTGGAGATATGTCCTGTACAACTGCCTTGGGGTAATATTGCAATCCAGACCATAGCCTGCTATGGGTCCACATCTATGTCCCTAGACTGTCAATGCACATTCCTCAACACCCTGCCATCTATGATGGTCCAACATAACAGTGACATAGTATGAGACTTTAAGTACCCCTCCATCACCTGGGGAAAGTAGCCAAGCACCAGTACAGTGGCCCAATAATTCTGGGATTCATCATTTCCAATGCCCTGGACCAGCTCATACTGACCCCTGGTAGAGGATGCAACAACCTTGACCTGTGTTGACTACTTAGATATGGGACTGTTGCTCATCCCCAGATGTCAATCCCTGCATGGTGGGATCCACACAGGCTGTAATCAACATGGAAATCAACATGTCAGCCTCACCCCCCCCCCCCCACAAAGGTAACCACCTTGCAAAACCTCTCCAAAGCTGACTTTGCAGCCATGAAAACAGGGGTGGATGCTTTACTGCACCCATGGCAATGGGAAATAGCTGCATGACTGTGGAATCATACATATATTCACTGTACCAACAGGTACATGAATGCATGTTACTAGCCAGAGCCAACAGAACACAGACACTGTCCTCCAAACACTGGGAGACATTGTGATAGTCCCTGCTATTACTAAAGTGTACATCAGAAGGAGGACACTGTTGCAGAGAAAGGTGGTGTCACATGACTGTTGAACTCCCTTATTAGCCTCAAACACAACTATGGATCCCTCATGGAATCCCCTACAGGCATCTATGATGGCAGACATGCAGCAGTCACTGATGAAAATCACAACAGCCTTTGATAGCTACATCAATAACCTCCACAGCATTAAACACAAGTGTTGTGAGTTACTGCACAATGCTAATACCTATCCTGAGACAACAGATATTGGCCACAGTGTTGGCAACACATTCAGTTCCAGCTTTACCCCCCCCCCACAAGTGCAGTGCTGAGTGAATGTCTTCTCATATGCTGCATCCTGTTTCTGTTCTAGGCATCTGTCTGTCACCAGGATGTGACCCTGCAACAAGACCAAGGGGTATGGCAGTGTGGTAACACATCCATCATGTCTTAGGCAGGGTACAGCTGTATCTGCATGGAATTCCCCAGTCTGCAACACAGTGATTGCATATGCCTCACAGATTATAGGACTGAGGGTTGTACATAGGTATATTTTGAGTATAACATCTGTTGTAGAGTGGCGAATGGTACGTGTTGTGGTTTGGACACAACTCCAATTGCTAATAACCACAGCCACAGGGGATATTCATCAACCAAACACACTGAGATTAGTATTCACGCGTGCGCACGCACACACACACACACACACACACACACACACACACACACACACACACACACACACACACACACACACACACACACACACAAACACACACACACACACACAGACTTGCCAGTACTGAGATCCATAGGTTCATTGCTTCATAGGTGTGTAGTAGGTGAATGGGCCTGAAGGCTCTACAAGGCTAGCCCAAGGGAATACCCTGGCATCAGGCTACATGACAATAGTCCCCAGTGTGGCTCAGGAGTATAGCCACTGGAGTGGTCCCGAGGGGTGGGTATTGTATTCCCCAAACACTCATCCAGATTTCTATAGTGAGTGGCCAGTGATGTGCACTGCTTTACATGTATGTGATTTATATTCCATAACATGGACAGTGTCTGGGTTGTGGACATGTCCCACATGCATGTTCTTTGAAGTGTGGAAGTGTGCTTAAGGTCTCTGTGGCATGTTGTGTGGACAAATTGGTATATTTAGAAATAGCATTCCTGACCTAGTTTGGTTAGACATGACTGTGTAACTGAAGTAGTGATTGCACCTACATAGACAGCATGATATGGGGATTTGTTGGAGTTATCGGAGTCTGTCCATACAGGGCATGTGTATAAGGCATGATAATCCCTTTGTGGGGTACATTTTCAGACTCTACAGTTGTTGCAGGTGTCCAGTGGAGGAATATGGCAAAAGGGCCATTGTACACATTGATTGGGCTACTGAGAGGATGGAACAGGGTGCCATGCCCTTTTACTTGAGGGATAACACACACTCAGGCAGGAGATGTAACACATCAAAGTACTTTCTGATGTCAGTGGCACTGTTGTGATCAACAGGCAGCTGACTGTCAGCCTGTGTTCCCCATTCTGTTGTAATGACGTCACTGTTCAGTGGACTACCACCAATGTATTACTTCGTATGAGCCATGGTGTTCTCAAAGGTAATGGCGAACATCTCTTGGCATTGAGGTAATGTCCAGGGTTCTGACAACAGTCATAGGTGTCAAGTGGCTTTTGGGTGTGATGTCAACATCACATGGATTGGTAATGCTACCATCCACCTTGCTGTTGTATGCACACATTATCAGCCAGGGTGCCTTTGTGTTCTCCTGCACCTCAGAAGGGTAGATCCCAAACATGAGAGGACATGGGTCTGTACCCTGTGTGACACCAATCATGTCTGGTCATCGGTTTGACATGGATTCCACTGCAATCACACCGTGGGTACTATCTGTGAGGCAATTTGCAGGATAACTACTGATATAGTGGTTTCTGCCTAGCCAATTGTGTTTGTGCATTATTCCAGGGTGGAGAGTAGTCTCTGAGTATTAGAAGGGTTGCCTATATTGTTAACTAATCCATACTGTCACATAGGCATTGCACATGGCACTACACATTTAGGGCTGTGGATTGTCTACACCAACCTCTATGGTGTTTGACAACTGTTGGCCTTGTAATGTGGACATTGAGACATATACTAGGTCCTCGATATAATAATTCAGCAAAACCTGCCCCCCAATGGATCCTGTTATTACACAATCACACACACACACACACACACACACACACACACACACACACACACACACACACACACACACACACACACACACACACACCCACACACACACACACACACACACACACACACACACACACACACACACACACACACACACACACACACACACACACACACACACACACACACACACACACACACACACACACACTTGCCAGTACTGAGTTTCAAATCCCTACCTATCTATGTATTGCTACTACAGTGCTACGCATTTATCATGTGTGCACGCACACACACACACACACACACACACACACACACACACACACACACACACACACACTTGTCAGTACTGAGTTTAGAATCCCTGTCTATCTATGTATTGCTACTACAGTGCTATGTATTTATCACACATGCCACAGAGCTTATAGGATGGATGTTGTCCCAAGGTACTTCTAAGGTAAGGAACATCACTAGCCCTTGTAAATACTGGCATTGGGTGATGTAGTGGGTGAGAGATTTCATAAAATATTTTACCCTGCACACACATTTACATTTGCCAGGAGTGAGGTTCAAACCTCTATGTAACTATGTTTTCAGACCTTTATGTTACACATTTACCACACGCACCACTGACCATAAATAGTTTAGGGTTGCCAACAGGTACATCTAAGGTGAATGATATCTGCAGGACTGCTAAAGTCAGGCACTGAGAAGTGTACTGGGTGTAAATGGGGCCAAAATCATTAAGGTGCAAACACGTATATATATATATATATATATATATATATGTATATATATATATATATATATATATATATATATATATATATATATATATATATATATATATATATATATATATATATATATACACACACACACACACACACACACACACACACACACACACACACACACACACACACATATATATATATATATATATATATATATATACACACACACACACACACACACACACACACACACATATATATATATATATATATATATATATATATATATATATATATACACACACACACACACACACACACACACACACATACACACACACACTTCCCAGGACTGAGATTCAAACCCCTACTTATGTAGTTATTGCTACTACACCATTAAGCATTTATCACACATGCCACAGATCTTATAGGTAGAACAGTGCCCAAACATACCTCTAAGGTGACTGACATCAACAGCTGTGGTAAAGGAGGGGTGAGGGAAGTATAGTGAGTGTGAATGGCCTCAAAATCAGGTCTTGACAAAGACACACACACTTTCACACACAAACACACACATTTTCACAGCTGCCCAGACAGGGATTAGAACTCCTACCTAACTAGTTTGCTACACTATAGTATTGCACAGTTATTGCAAGTGCCACAGAGCTTATATGTTAGAGAGCTGCCCAAAGGTATCTTTGCAGGTGAGTGACATCAGCAGCAGTGCTAAAGGAGGGGTAAGGGAAGTATAGTGAGTGTGAATGGCCTCAAAATCATGTCTCTACAAAGACACACACACTTTCTCACACAAACACACATTTTCATAGATGCCAGGACAGGGATTCGAGCTCCTACCTAACTAGTTTGCTACACTATAGTATTACACAGTTATCGCAAGCACCACTGAGCTTATTTGTTAGAGAACCATCCAAAGGTATCTTTCCAGGTGAGTGACATCAGCAGCAGTGCTAGAAGAGGGGTAAGGGAAGTGTAGTGAGTGTGAATGGTCTCAAAAATCATGTCTTTACAAAGACACACACACTCTCTTACACAAACACACAAATTTTTACAGTTGCCATGACAGGGATTAGAACGCCTACCTAGCTAGTTTGTTACACTACAGTATTACACAGTTATCACAAGTGCTACAGAGCTTATATGTTGGAGATCTGTCCAAAGGTATCTTTGAAGGTGAGTGACATCAGCAGCAGTGCTAAAGGAGGGGTAAGGGAAGTGTAGTGAGTGTGAATGGCCTCAAAATACTGTCTCTACAAAGACACACACACTATCTCACACAAACACACACATTTTCACAGTTACCAGGATAGAGATTAGAACTCCTACCTAACTAGTTTGCTACACTATAGTATTACGCAGTTATCGCAAGTGCCACTGAGCTTAGAGGGTTGCAAGCTGCCCAAAGGGTTATTTCAGGGTGACTGACATCAGCAGGAGTGCTAAAGTGGGGCAATTGGAAGTGTAATGAGTGTGAATGGCCTCAAACACATTTATTTAGAAACACACACACACTCACACACAATTTTTCATTTGACAGGACTGAGATTACAACTGCTACATGGATACTTATTTGTACTATAGTTTTACACAATTATCACAAGCACCACTGAGATTATAGGGCTGAGGGCTAACCAAAGGAATTTCTACAATGAATGACATCAGCACATCATGTGATATAGGCCAATGGGATGTGAACTGGGTGGGAAAGGCCTCATAATTTGATTCTCTCTATTGTTGTCTGTCTCTCTCTTCCGCATGTCTCTGTGTGTATGTTTGACATATTATATTATGTTGGCCTTATATATGTGTGAGTATTCTTATCCAGTGTGTGTGTGTGTGTGTGTGTGTGTGTGTGTGTGTGTGTGTGTGCGCGTAGTATGAATGGTGGACAATTTGGTGTGTGTGTACAGACATCTGCAAATAACAGATATCTGTAGTCCACTGTGTTGTCAGACATGGGCTTCATTTCTCTACATGTAGGAGCATGCCCAGTATGACCTTCTATATTGACTGTGTGCATCCATTCTAGGGAGAGTCGGACTCCCGTTCAGGGTTTTGTGTGCTACCACTACTGACAGTTATCATTCTCTGCTAACAGTTATTTACCAGGGAAATACAAGATGAATGAAGCTGAGACCAATATTCTGAGGCATATAGACTACACATTATGGCACACTCCTGCCATTGTGGAGGGCTAGCTACAGACAATAGACTGCTGGTTCTGTGTAAATAGTCCAGCACCTTGTTAGTGTGCTGGCTGGGGATCCCTTTCTTGTGCTTTTCTCAACTTAACAGAATAGCCATATACTGCTGGGGCCATACCTCTCAGCTGTACAGATACACCCAGGTTATCCAGAGGCAGGACTCATATATTTGGTCAGTTTACCTTCACATTGTGGTTTACAAGCAATTTTGTGGCTATTTATTCATGGGTTTGCAGTCAGGGGGTAGTATGGGCGGACATTAGAGTTTCAGACTTCACACACTCTATGAGATCCATGCTTCTACACCCCCTTCTGTTATTCTCTCCTCTTCCTAACATTATGAAAACAATATCTCAGAGGTATCCCTATAGTTGGGCCTTTATCAAAGTAGTATTTATGGCCTGGTCCACAGTTCTTGCAGTAGGACATGGGGAGGCATGCTACTGGCATTTGTCAACATGGCCTTGCATTTGTTTTCTCTTTACTGCGTTAGGTTGTTAGGACCCCCTGACATTCTGTACATTGGCACTATGGGTGAGGCATGGGCCTTTGCCAGATGACTGTAGGCCATTTGAGAGTGCTGCAGGCCATCTGTAGCAGGTCAGTGCATTCTGTCACTCATATGTTCCCAGGCTGCAAGCCAGTGGATTACCCTGAGGTGACAGTGGTAAGTGGTTGAGGTGTTCCTGTCAATCCTTCCTGTTCATACTGATCCACGGGTCTGGATGTGGTCGGGTTGCTGCTTACAGCTAGGGACACACCTGCATGGGACACCTATTCAGCATGCAGCATCATGTATGTATTCCCATAAAGAAATGGGGTCATGTTGTACTCATTCCCTACAGCAAGGATATGACCTGTAATAAACCTGTGGCTAATGGTGACATGAGCTGGGTGCATGTGTGATATGGAAGCTACTGGCACCTGACTCACAAATATACCTGGGACATTCCCCTTATGCTGGCTTGTGTGTGGACATGGGCAGTCTGTCATTGCTTTATAACTGTGCCTTTTGTGGTCTGCCAGTGATTGGCCAGACTACCAGTATTCCATACTAGAGGGACAACTAATGTGATGCTAACCTCTATGTATAATTCCAAACTTGTGTGCAGTTGACAGTTATTTTATATGCACTCTGTGTAGGTTACTTCCACCTGTGTACTGTTTCTATGTATGGGCCCCCGTTCATGGTTCATGGTGTGTTCAGCTTTCCGACAGCAACAGATATTGACATCTGGACAGTGAGTATGTACAACTGCTGATATTGGTGTAGCTGAGAAGCAGTGTGGTTGGCACTGCAGTTGTTGGAACATGGCCCTGTCGACCACTGTACTGTACCTAGGCCACTGAGACACAACCATCCAGGCCCACATGCTGACCACTTCCAGGCAATATTAAACACACAACAAACTTACCACACTGACCCCTGCATATTGTACACATGCAACAATGTAGAGTGGGAAGGCTCTGACAATTTGTGCTCCAGTGATATTACTCCTCAAACTTACATGTTAGTGCATTTCTACATGGGATTGTAGGGGGGGGGGTGCACACCTGAAGACATTAAACATTTGAAATGACTGTACTGGTATTTTGGTTACTCTGTTGGCTTCCATTTCATATTGTATTGTGACCTATCATGCAGAATGGCAGTATATCAGTAGAATACACATGTTAGATTTTAATGGCATAAATGTCAGTTTCAGACGCCTTACCCTTCTTACCCTTCAGAACTAACATGCAACTGCCAGGCCTGTTGTAGTATGTCTGTGTAGGTCTGGAGGGGGGCTGTTCACCATTGCCATTATTTGGGGGCCTTAGCCCGGCCTTTCTTTATGGTTATCTATACCTGTCCTGCTGGGTGAGGCTGGTGGTGGGTATGTGACCCTCATTGACATCCATGTTTGTGACCTATTGACACCCACAGTTATGTGGACCATCACATGTACTGCGGTGGGAGTTGTCACCTTGTGTAGTACTGCCTAGTATGTTGACACCAGTATTTGTTATGGATTTCCTGCTGTCCCATATAGCTGTCAGCTGTCTGCTGCTATCCCATTCAGCCACCCAATTCCCTTGCATGCTTGCATCCATATCATACATACAACTATGAGAACATACTACTCCATTCAGTAATTGATAGGAAGAGTGACTTACCTTGTTGCTGGGCCAGTACTGAGGACAGTGCTGGATGGCTGACTATGTCAGATGCACATAGTACATTTCCTATATATGGTAAAGCACAGGTAGTGTCATGTTTGGCATCCCTTTTACTGTATGTGCGAGTCAGAGAGGGGTATCAGTCTCTGGGTCCCTACAGTGTTAGTGTGTGTGCTATGCGTTGCCTATTTGCCAAGG
Organism: Protopterus annectens; assembly: GCF_019279795.1. Classification (NCBI taxonomy): domain Eukaryota; kingdom Metazoa; phylum Chordata; order Ceratodontiformes; family Protopteridae; genus Protopterus; species Protopterus annectens. Next base: position 93,289,853 of record NC_056725.1, read on the forward strand.
CATGGACATACTGGGCATGCCTCCTTCTGCCTACAGGGGCAGGCTCAGGATGTTCCTCCTCCGAGTCCCTCTGTACCTGTTCTGGCCTTGGCAATAGTGAGGGGCTGTGTGGCCCTGCCCCGTGCTGTTCCTGCTGCAGCTGTTTCTGCAGGATCATATTGTGTAGCATGGCACATACTATGAACATTTGTGTACATGTAGCTGGAGAGTACTGCAAGGCTGCATCGGATATGTCAAGGCAGCAGAATCGTGACTTGAGCACCCCAAACACATGCTCTACAATTATCCTGGTTTGTGCGTGTGCCTCATTATGGTGTTCTTGTTCAGGTGTGTGTGCATTTCTGATGGGTGTCATCAGCCACGGCTCCAGTGCATATCCAGCATCCCCCACTAGATGGCCATATGGGATGTCCTCCCTGGCAAACCCCTGATATAGCTGTAAGCAATGCCAGATGTGGGAGTCGTGATAGCATTCAGGGCTGCCAGCACACACGTTCATGATAATCCCCTTTGCACATGACCTGTCAGTTGATGGAGGGGAAGCCCTTGCAGTTTATGTATACCCTACCTCGCTTGCCGGGTGGTGCTTTGATGTGGATGTGTGTGCAGTCTATAGCACCAACTACCTCAGGATATTCTGGCATATGGTGGAAGAGATGCATACTTCTGGTCAAGGCCTCATGGGTGTTGGGGAAATATATGTGCTCATTGGCATGTGGTGTCATGGCATCCAGGAACTGGTGGAGTACCCTGGATGCTGATGCCTGTGAGACCCCCATGATATCCCCAGTTGGTCTTTGGAAGGTACCTGTGGCTAGTATTCTTAAGCCTACACTGGGATGAGATCCCTTCTGTTAGTTCTGTGTGTGAGGCATGGCCGGCACAGCTCAATGATTTGCTGTAGAATGTCCCTGTCCACCCTATAGCGCTCCACTATCTCCAGCTCATGTAGGCCCTGGTAGGTTACCCTGGGTCCGTACACTCTTCTCCTCCTCACTGTGGGTTGGTTGTCAGCATTCTCCTCCTCACCACCCTCAGTATCTAGCATATATTGATGCAGTAAAGCAGCAGCAGCCTTTAACATTTTTAGTTAGTTTTGCCAGTTAAAAATCCCCCATCTGTGTACACCGGTGGTGTAAAGTTTGTGGGAAAAACAGTCTGTTGGGTGTTTGCATAGTTTATAGTAGTGTGCTGGGCTGCTGCATGTGTAATTGGCTGATTCTGATGCATTCCACTTGCTAGCTGTGCTAGTTCTCCTTGGGTGCCTTCCTACTGCTGTTTCCCCTTCCCAGTTCCTCTGTATTTAAGCCCCGAGGTATGCCGCGCATACCCAGTGCTGAAATGTAAACAGTGCTGCCATTTCCACTTTTTTTTTTGTTTGTGTTTAAAACCCGGTGTGCGGTGCGCACACCCATTTAGGCTATGTACACAGTGCTCTGGCACATCTGACACACCCCCTTCCTTAGCTGTGCTTAGCTAAGGGCAAACATGGGCCACAGAGCTCCAGTGAGCTTACAGCAGGCATGACACACCCCCTTATGAAGTTATTCAGCTCTTGGACTTGCAGTGTTGTATTGCTGCACCTACACGGTTAGGTACAAGTTGATGCTTTGAAGAAATATGTGATTCAGTATAACTCCCCTCATTTGCATACCTCAGTGTGTAGGTCATTAGTTACTGCACTAAAATGGACCCTTTCCCCTTGACAACCAGTGCTCCCTGGTATTGTTTACATTCTGCATGCCATTGACTATAATGGCAAAATGCAGATTTCAATTAAAATTGAGTTTTCCTATATTTTTTTTATTTTCGACACAATCCCTATGCTTAAACGTCCGAGATCGGCCCCCCCAAAAAGTTTAATTTTCATAATAATTAATCACTTTTTAATGCCAGTAGCCTTATATTTGGCCATTGGCATGTCTAATGTACATAATACATGCTTTTTTACGAGCTGTCATGCCTCCGTTTTGTCAGTTGCAGCAATGTACTCAGTTATTTTCTGAATACATTTCTGCACTGACATTGTTCTAACATGGAGATCTGGCAGCTTGGTGAATCACTAAATCACCTCATTTGCATGGTATTCACCAGCAAATGAGGTGATTTGCATATTTGCCAGTTTTCCGTGCTGGAACAGTGTAGGGCCGCTTGTGCACGTGAAAACGGCACTATCCTGAATCTCTCAGTGGCTATTTTCCATGCAGGAGCTCCTACACTGTTCCTGCACAGAAAAAAAATGGCTTCCTGAATCCCGGGGATTATGATTATGGGTTTTCTGTTGGTATCTTAATTTCCTTTCCACTGCCTAAATTCAATTTGCTTACACTAACTGGCAACAATGAAAACGTTCCTACCTTTATACTCTGGAACTTATCTCTCTGTGTAAATAAGCTTTGCCTCTGTAGGTCTAAGCCAATTGCTAAAATGAAATAGAAAGAGAGAGAAAAAAACTTTATCAGTGGTGTGGCCAGACAATTAAATATACACTAAAACATTGTTGAAATTTTTGCAAACAGTTCTAGGCTTAGATGCTTAGTGAAAATATTACAATAACTAGTGTTCGTACAGGTGTTCCTCAGTGAGTGGGAACTGAATGCCAAAGCAAAGTAAAGAAACATACATGGATGTGCACTGGACATGCCAACGTGTTGTAGATCCTTGTTATTTCTACAAAGAGGTTTTCAGACCACTTTATGTTTGTCTGCATCTACCCTATAACTTTTGGAGAAACATTTGGCTAACATCTTGACAGCTTCTTATCTGCCTCATGTTTATTTAATTACATCAGTCTTAATTTTCATAAATTTGCTTTACAATATTTTTCTTTATAGCAGCAATATTTCCAACTTTTATATGTTCAGAACTTAGTGTTTTGTTGCTCCAGTTTTCAAGCAAAATGTTAACCTTCCATGAACAGATGTGATTTGTTTAATTAGTGGAATAACATACTTTACTGTATAAGAATAAAGGATATTTTTTAATAGTTTAATGTTTTGGTAAAATTTTAAGGAATGGGAGCTTCTGACTGCGCATTTAAAACGTGTCAGGGAGCTGGGTTTGTTGCCTAGGAATTAACGATACTGGGACTTTCATATTCAGAAAACTCACTGTTCAAGCGTCCTACTTATGTGCTATAGAACAACCAGATGTGCATTCTGCTGGCCTTTGAATGAACTCATTGCATAACCAGCTTTTGCGCATTAAAATGGGAGTAAGAGCAGAAACAGTTTTCCTTAGCAGTGTCATAACAATACAGTGACTCATAGCCCACAGCTTTCATTTTCCCATGGTTTAGTCCGCTGCACATACTGTGACCCACCACAGCTGGTAATACTAAAGGAGAAATTTCCAGCACGGTGGGAGTGTTAAGAAAAGTGACTTAAAAGTGAAAGGAAAAGACTTAACACACGCCCTTCTACAGCTATTGAAAGTGCATCCCTCATCTCCATAATGTTTAAATAGCAATGATAGATCTTAGATTTTTATATAGGGATAGCACATTATTAGTTATTCACAAATGTATGCTATGGTTTTAGAATGTGTTTTAGAATGTGTGAACAAAATAAGTCCACCTAAAACTCACCCACTGAAACAAAATGACATTTTTGAAGGTGTGGCAAATGAGAAACAGAACATCTGAAGTTTCAAATCATCAGTACCAAATGCTGTGATGTTCACTATACATAGTATGCTTTTTATGCATAGCTAGGGAAATAATCTCTCTGGATTCAATGCTTTTGCAGTTTCCTGAGAGATACACTATTGATGCTATAGCATCTACATGGCATTTTTTTCAATGAAACTGAAAACTGCATGAGATGCTAACCTGTGTTAGAAAATTAAAATGGACCTTATAACATTGCATGCTCTCAGAGTTTAATGCTAAATAAGGTTGCAACATTTTCAGCATCATCTTTATGTAAACTTGCATCATGAAGAAACATAAAAAATATGCCCAGGAAGTGATTTTCTAATGTGAATGCGAACATCCTTTGAAGGTGCCAAAAATAAATAAATAGGATTAATACATGTTCATCTGGAAAATGGCAGTTCTTAACACTACCGAAGGACAACTGTTGCTATAAGGTTGGCTACACACAGGACAACAGCTGGTTTGACATCCATCATATTCAGATTATTTTATTTTATTTCTTGCAAGGGGTACCTAACAGTTAGTCAGCTGATGGTCTGAGACATATAATGGAGGTTATAACTAATAGATAAAGAAGGTTACAGTTAATAGCTGCATGAAAGGTTACACTCAGACTTGGTATTTTAGCAGTTTATGGTATGAATAACAGATACTTTTCTTCTGTAAAGGGGTCACAGATGTAAGTTTTAATAGCTTAGTGAAATAGCACACAGGAAATTAAGACAGGGTGTACAGTAACATTCACTATGTTTATAAATAATAATTGGTAACTTGCAGTCTGCTGTGCACTGAAGTTCTTAGTGTAATAGAAAAATGATCAGTGTTTAGTGAAGATACCATTAGCTGTAAAGGTGGATAATATGGGGATGCTAATATTGTTGGCAGAATTAATTTTAGTGGTTTACATCCATAAAGTATGCTGTTCTCTGCAGCTGTACAGTGCATATCTTACTGCAGCTCTACAAAGTAGAGTACAGTATTTTGAACTCAGGGTACATAATTCAGCATTTTTCAATATTTGTCTAAGTATTCTTAACATGTTTATTTATTTAACATATTTTAAACATAGGATAGAATACTGTTAAGGATGGAAGTCGGGGCATGGGTGTTATTTGTCGCACAGGCCCTTTAAATCAGATGGCTTGTTAATTATTAATTAATTAATTTTTTTAAAGATTTTATTTGATTATCAGTATCACATAATTTAAATTTTCAATATTTAAACATGCGATAGTGTTGGTTTACTTATCTCTGATGAAGTCCCACACCTAGAAAGGATGAACGTGCTTAACTTTGATATAATAAAACATTAGTTTTAACATTCTGTTGTTTGTCTCAGCTGATTTCCTACTCTTTGCTGTGGTTTCCAAGTGAAAACTGTTGCTTCTTTGATTACTAGTGTATCTTCTACCTGGCTGGCTCTTGTGGTTTGTTAGCTCAGAATATAAATATATTTTATTTATTTATTACATTTTAACCCTCAGACCCTTTTCAGCCACAATCCAGGCCCATAGAGTGACAACTGTAGTAACAGTGCAAAACAGAACAGTTGAACAAATAGCAAGATATTCAAGAACTGATCAGATGATAAACAAATGACATTTAAACCAAGTGACAAATATATACCAATTAAAACAAGTTACAAACCATACAGATAAGTAAGATATTCCATTCTCAAAATTTGGTATACAAGATGACAATCATAGTATAGACTATACAAACAGAACATGAAACCATTCTGGACATCATATTTACAATATGTACATGTGGGATGCTATTATGCAACATGTGATAGCAGCTGGAGAAACAGAATGGTAAAATGTTTATTTACACATTATACTATGATATGACTCAAGAGACTTTAATTTACTATGATAGCTACTATAACTTGGCTTAATTTACTACCTGTTTGATATGACATCTGCTTAGACTACCCTTTTTCTTTGTAACAGGAGCATGATGCTTCTTTGAACAAACTTTCTCTTATCTGGTTTCAAATGGCAGATAATTCCATACTGTTGGGACAATTTAGTGAAGGCTCCTTCACCAGCACTGGTTTTGAATTTGGTTCTCACTTGGGATATAGCATTATCGGCATTCTCTGTTAGGAAGTAATTTTTTGTCTGATTTGTAGTTTTGGAACTCAGTGGTGAGCAGTGTCCTTTACTTTGAATTTTGAAAATTATAACAAAAAGAAAGATTGCCCTTTCACTAACTTGTAGCCATATGTAGTGTTCCAACTGGTAGTATTTGTGGGTTCTTTGGTCAGCAAGGAGAATGAATCTGCATATTTTTGATTGCTATTTGTAGTTTTTAAGCATTTGCACTAGTGTGAAATGTTATTAAAGGTAGTTGTATTCCAATTTGGATATTAATACATTTTTGGCTTGGCTTTGTGGGCTGTTGGAGTTAGCAGATTGGAGATTTTATAGCAGAGTTTGAGTTGGGTAAGGGCTGTAGATGGTGTGCTATTACTGATGGTGCGGTGTTGCACTCTGTTCCACATGAAAGAGGAAGTAAAATTCTAGCCTTAAAAGCATTAGTAATTTAACACAGGAAAGATGTAACCATGTGTAAACAGAGAACTGGGGGAAGAAAAAGGTTAAACATAGGTGTAATACAAAATAGCTAATTGTATATCATAATAGTTCCTAGCCTTAAAAGTTTGGGCTTCCACACAGTCACCATGATTAATGACTGTATACTGTCAAGAGAAATGAATAATCATGAATAATCAAATTATGTACAGACAAAAAGGGCTGCCTTGAGTATAGCTTATAAAATAGATTGCACAATTCTTTTATTCTGACCAAATAAATCAATCCAGATGTGTGACCTTACTGAGGCATTGTAAACTTTTGATTCAGACCCCCTTTTCATATCAGAAGCTCATCTAAGACGTGGGTTGCCTCCCCAGGTGCAAGGTGTTAGAAGGCAAGATCAGCAGTTACAATTGCACTCTGTCCCTCAGGAAAGTCAAAGTAGACGAACATGCCATTTTGAATCTAATTCCGCTCTGTATCAGCATCCTGAACTTTCAGTGTCATTTTGCTACATTCAGTTATAACCATGTTTGACAAAAAAGTCAATAATTTAAAATCATAACCATACCAATAAAATTATTTTTTGTTTCTTAGATGCCAAAAAAGCTTGGAAGGCATGTGCTGAGCAGTTTGAAATAAAGTAACCTTTGATGTGACACCGTCCAAGAAATGGATGAAGGGCTCTGTGTACTCCAGCGGTCACATACGTAACGAGACCTTTGGAGCATCTAACAAAAAGTTTAAAAATCTCCATGCTAGCTTATTTAACTTAACATCTGGATAATCCTCTCCTAACTCCCTGGTGATGAGAGTTCTTTCCTAAATCTCCCTCAGGAGAAGAGAATGCATCTTTCTTGGAGGTATAACACTTTTCTAGATGCCTGATGTTAAGAAACATTCTATTATGGCAATTTTCTATACTAGAAATCCTATTTTCAAATTCTGATAGTTGTATTTCAAGTTTTTGTAACAAATTTTTTATGTTAGCAATACTTATTTGCATATTGTATGTTGAGGTATATAAAGGCACTAGCTCTTTCTCTAAAGCTGCTACTACTAGGGCAGTAAGCCATTACAGACTAGTGAATGAGTTATAAGCTGGGGGAAGCTAGAGGCCTGACGTTCTAAGTTATAAAATTGGTCAGCATTTACATTTCCAGATCCCACTATATGTATACTTTTCTGACAGTCCTTGTGTAATTAATCGGTGTGAATTTTCTTTTTGTCACTCTTATCGTCTGGTAAGAAGAGGAGAGTGTGAGAAAATTTCAGTTGCTTGTTTTTCCACAGCTCTGTGACTGTGGCATCCCTCTTGTTTTTAGCCATGCTTAGTGCCCTCCTTTCATGTGCTAGCAAGATGTACAAATGCCATTTATTTATTTGGCATTTGTTTACCAGGAAAGTCCAACTGGGTCATGAGGTACCCATTTTCAGCAGACGCCCGGGAAAAAAAGTGCCGGATACATATAGTTAACAGAATGAAAAACTAGACAGACATAATAAAGTCAGAACATTAAAGCACAAATATGAAAACAACACATTAGTTTGTCAGAAGGAGAACTTAACAGACATAGTAAAGTCATAACATTCAAGCACAACATTTGAAAAACTACACATTAATTTGTCAGAATAAAAACTCAAGAAACATAATAAAGTCATAGTGTTCAAGCATGAAGAAGATGCAGCTATTTACATAATAGATGATTATCATAACAATTATTAATATTCTAGAGGTCATGAAATATGGTAACATTATATTGGTGAAGGCATAGGATAGTACGAGTGGAGAAGGGGAGGGTGTGATAGAAGGGATTATAGGAATAGATGTGGAAAGGTATGAGTGTAACCTCAAGGGAATATGTGAAGACGAACGGAGGGCAGGGTGAGTTAGTAGTGGGGATAGATAAAGTAGAGAGAGAAAAAGGTAAGAGAGTGACTTAGCCTGGGCTCATGCAGGAGCAAATCCAAGCTTTGTTAAAGTATTCTTTTATATAGGTTTTGAAGGAGTGTAGGTTAGTAGCAGTTTTCATAGTTAATGGAAGGGAGTTCCATAGTTTTTCCACAGAGCAGGAGTAAAGACTTAGGCCTGGGGTTTTGTTAGGTTTATAATTTGTAAGGAGATGTTTGTCTTCAGATCTGAGATGTTTATCTGGGATATAAAAGTTGATTAATGGGCTAAGAGCAGGGCAAGCTCCTGGCTTATGGATGATTTTGTATACCATAGTAAGTTGTACATAACAGAAGTAGAGGGGGAGTTCAAGCCATCTTGGGAAATGTAGAGCTTTACTGTGTTGAGTTAGAGGGGTTGCATTTATGGCAAGTTTGGCAGTTTTGTTATAGCAGTTTTCTAGTTTTTTCTCAGGGAGGTCTGTAAGTTAGTTAGAATTGTGGCCCCATGTAACAGTGAGGGTAAGAGGTAGGTTTTGGCCAGGGTAATTTTGGTTCATAGGTTCATACTAGGCTATCTGCCCTAGGGCATTTATAAACCTAGCCAGAGTGTGTTTGGCTTTCGCCACCCATTTTAAATTAATTTTGCTATGCCCTTTTTTGAGGTTAGTATACTGTGCCTCTGTCTAACAGTGACACAGAAGTGATACCCGGGGTAAACCTACGATCCCCCATCCACTCATCAAGATTCCTCTTGAAGAGAGTCAATGAGGGACTCTGCCTAACCTGGACTGGGATTTTATTCCAGAGTGAAGGGAGCCTCTGGGTTATGAATCTGTCCCTCCAGCATGTCCTATTTATTTCAGTGCTGAGGTTCAAGTCTCTCAAGCGCATAGCTCGATGGGATTTGGATTTTCTGAGGTGCAGCATGTCCATTAATTCCGGGTTGGACATGGCTTTATACGTCAGGCACAGATTGCCTCTGAGCAGGCGGTATGCCACTGAGTAAAGCTGGAGTTTCTTTAACCGGGCAGCATATGGCATCTGTTTGAACCCCTTGATCCTCTTGGTGAGATACTTTTGGAGTCTTTCCAGTTGCTGCAGGTGTCTGGTAAGGTACATCCCAAAAGGGGCATTGTACTCAATTATGGGCTTGATGAGGGATGAGTAAAGAGGCACGATGACCTCCCCTGATCTAGATGTGAATCCCTTCATGATTAGGTGGGCTATATAAAATGTTTTTCTAACCACTTTGGCCACGTAGTTGTCAAATGAGAGATTGCTATCAACTTGGGTCCCCAGATCCCTAATTACTTCTTCCGTACCTAATGGATTACCACTTATGTGGTAATTTGTGGGCACTTTGTTTTTGCCAAAGGGGATGACTATACACTTTTTGGTGTTTAGCTTGAGGCCATGGCTCTGGCACCAGTTGTCTGTTTCTATGAGGCCCTTTTGGAGGATGCTTGTGTCGGCTGGAGAGTCGATTATGGCGCCCAGTTTGCAGTCATCTGCGAACTTGGTCAGCCACAGTCCTTCCGTGTTGGCCTGCACCTCTGAGAAATATATACCGAACAAGAGAGGTCCCAGGACTGAGCCTTGTGGGACGCCACTTGTAACTGGTTTGGAGTCTGACATGGCTCCAGCAATTCTAACCATGTGGGTTCTGTCCTTGAGCCAGTTTGTAACCCATCTAGTGACATAGGGGTTTATGTTTAAGCTGGTGAGCTTATCTATAATGCCCAAGTGGGGTATTGTATCGAAGGCTTTTGCGAGGTCCAGGTTGGCTGTGTGGACCACCTTCCCCTCGTCAATGGCCTTGGTGACTGTTTCAAAGAAATCGACCAGGTTTACGAGGCAGGATCTGCCCTTAACAAAGCTGAACTGGGTAGGATCCAGTGTCTGTAGGTCCCCAATATCTTTATTTATAAGGTCCATGATGATCCTTTCCATAGCTTTGCAGACCAAGCTAGTCAGGCTTATGGGGCGATAGTTTCCAGGATCCGTTGAGGCACCACCTTTGTGGAGAGGGACCACCGTTGCTGTATGCCACTCTTTGGGTGCATATCCTGTAGTAAGGCTGAGATTGAACAGTAGTTTTATGTTTGGGTTTAGCTCTTCTTGGAGTTCATGTAGGACGCATCCCGGGACACCGTCTGGTCCCATTGATGCTGTATTTTTTGCTTTGGAGAGGGCGGCTCTTACCTGAGCATCTGAGATGTCAGGGGTGGCAGCACTCTGCTGGGATAGATATTTGCCCTTTTGGTGGGGAGGGGGGGGAGAAGTTTGCACTGAACCTGTCAGCTAGGATGTTGGCAATATCTGTGGGTTTGGTGTATTTTTTGTCATTTTGGACTAATTCTGAGCATATCTGGGAATTCCCACCCAGGTTCCTAACATAACTAAAGAAAGCCTTGTGATTATCCTTAGTGTCCTGTGCAATTTTTCTCTAGAAGCTGGCCTTAGACGATTTTATGAGTGCCCATAGTTTTTTGCTAATACTGATCAGAGATGCCTTCCCTTTTTGGGATTTTGCTCTATCATGTAGTAGCTTCCTCCTTCTATTGTATAGTTTGTTTATGGCTGGGGTCCACCAGACAGGAAGTTTGCCTTTGGAGGATTGGGTCTTGGTTTTATTTGGGATTGTATGATCCATGCATTCCTGAAGGTGTTCATAGAATGCGTTTATAAAGGATTCTGCGGTCTGGGCCGTATTTTCCAAAGGCCAGGGGCTTTGAAGGATTCCACCTCAGTTTTGAGGAGTGTGAAATTTGCTTTAGAGAAGTTTTTCACTGTGGTTTTCTGGGCAGGGGGTGGGGTTGGGATGTGAATATCCAGTGAGATTAGTTTATGGTCTGATCTTACCAGTGATGGATACACTTCTGGTCTGGAGCATAGAGTCCCCATGTTGGTGATGATCAGGTCCAGTATGTTTTCCCCTCTTGTGGGAGTAGGAACAAGTTGTTCCATATCATTTGAGTTTATAAATTCTAGGAACCTTTGGGCTAGGGTGTTGGAGCTAGAGTAATGCTCCTAGTCTATGTTTGGGTAGTTGAAGTCGCCCAATGAGTTCTGTATAGCATGCCTAGTTTTTGGTGTCTTTTTTTTTTTTTATTTTGTTTTGTATGTGTTAGTCAAACTTGAGATTGTCATGGTGGTGGTGCTGTGGTAGCGTTGTCGCCTCACAGTAAGACGCTGTCCGGTTCGATTCTCAACTAGAGCGTCTTCTGCGTGGAGACATGCGTGAATGGGCGTACCTTCATTGAAGGTTGTGCATCAGGGCTGGTAACTCGGCATGTAAAAATCAACTACCAATCATTAGCAGATCGGAGTTCCGCTGTGGCGACCCCTAACCGGGAAAAGCCGAAAGACACAACAAGTCTAACTTGAGATTATCATCAATTGTGACACCTAGTAGTTTGGTATGATGAACCAATTCAATTTCAGTATTGTTGGCTGAAAAGATCTTGATCTATTTTGTGAGTGAAAAGAAGGAACTTTGATTTTTTGGGTTCAGTAGGAGTTCAGTATTGGAGAGACATGTTTCTATGGAAGGGAAAGCTTGTTGTGTTATGTGTTATGTGTTATAGGGGAGATAATGTGTCTGATACATGGATGATAGTGGATCATCTGCATATTTTATTAGAGTGCTTTCACAGGAGGATGTATGTAAGTTATTGATGAAGACATTATGAATAGACAGAGGATGGATCCTTGAGGTACATCTGTGGGGGTGATGTGATATGGGGAGATAGATTCTTGCAATTTTATTGTTTGCTGCCTGTCAGCCAGGCAGCTAGAAAAACACTGAAGTGTGGAGGAGGATAGACCAATGCTGGAAAGTTCTTTAAGGAGTTTGGGGTGAGATGCCATGTCAAATGCTTTTGACAAATCTAGAAATACTGCAGATACTAGATTGCCAGTGTCACAGGTTTTGTTGACAGAGTCCATAAATGATTATAAGGCTGTTGAGGTACTGTGTGAGTGTGGGAAAGTAGTTTGCTGTATCTAAGATGGTGGAGAAGTTGTAGGTGCACACATTTTACTAGAATCTTAGAGGGGGGACAAAATTGCAATAGGACAAAAGTTTGTGATGTCAGTGTAGTTGCCTCCCTTATGTAAAGGGATAATTTGTGATCTTTTCCATAGGTTAGGGACATGTGATTCAGCGATGGATCTATAAATGAAGATGCTAACAGGGAATGCTACTCCCTCTGATCAAGCTTTAGGTATTCTGGTGGGAGGTTGTCTGCTGAGATTGAGCAAGGTTTCTGTTTTTGTAGTAGTTTTTTTTTTATTTGAGATAAAGGGATGGGCTGAAAAGGAAGCTGGGGATGATTTAGTTTTTGGTTATGAGTAAGGGGTTGGTTGAGTAATGTGTGGGGTGCGTAGAGGTTAGTATTGGGGGTATTAGTAGAAGTAGTGAGGTGGGGTGGATGAGTTGGGTTTACTTTTAGGTTGGGTATGGACTCTATAAAGTATGTGTTGAATTTGGTGGTTGTTTGTAGAGGTGGTATGTTGGGGTATGGATTGGGATTATTTTTATTTCCCGGGTTCAGTAGTGATGCTACAGAGGACCAGAATTTCTTCGGGTTTTTTTTGTGGTTATCTTGACTGTAGAAATAGTATGATTTTTTTCTTTACACTGTTTTACTCAGACTTACAACTGGTAGAAATGTAATAACATATGATACATACCTGCTCTATGAAGGAAGATAGTGACTGAGTGTAAGAAGAGACAACACTGAGGAGATATTTAGCAATACATTCTACTATAGAGACAACCCTACCCTCAGGTCAATTTATAGGTCAATTTATAACTGAGAGCAATCACTTTATAGCCAGAACAAAACACTTAACAAAGAGATGCAAGTAAAACAGGTTTTGCTGTCATTTCCTGAGACTAAATAACTGGCATATGCAGTATAGTCTACTGGTTAAGCCAAAGGAAACAGCAGCCAACTTAGTAAGGGGTCCTACTATTTCACAGAGCAGGCATGTATTTAACTGATTAAAGTTAATACACAGCAAGGTTCTTCAAGATAAATATGCTTACATGAAACAATGACAAAATTCTCAGTAAACGTGTAGGTGTAAGGCTTTGTGACAGAGCTCCTGCAATATCAGGGTCAGATGTAGTGACCACAGGCTCTAAAATGAAAGAAAGAAAAAATAAACTCTACTAAGCTGTAAAATTATATTGAGACAATAAAGTTAGTACTTATTATACAAAAAAGAGATGGAGGAAGGACTACAGTAAGTCATAGCAAGAGAATACAGAGGAAATATGAGAGCAAAGTTATGGTAAAAAAAGTGTATGCATGTAAGCTCAAAGTAGTTGTAGCAGAAAGTATACTGGTACAGAACCGCAGAAATGCAGTGTAAATATACAGCTGTACTGAACAAATTATCAGAACATGGCACTACATTGATTGGCACAATGTAACACCATCACTTAATATAATTCATGGCATTAACCATATTCACACACACATAAAGGTTATCCAGTCTGAATGAAATTGTTACAAATATAACACACTACCAAACTTGTCTTACAGCAAATAGAAATGTAATAACATATGAAACATACCTGCTCTATGAAGGAAGATAGTGACTGAGTGTAAGAACAGACAACACTGAGGGGATATTTAGCTATACATTCTACTATAGAGACATCCCTACCCTCAGGTCAATTTATAAATCAGTTTATAAGTGAGAGCAATCCCTTTATAACCAGAACAAAGCAATTAACAAAGAGATGCAAGTAAAACAGGTTTTCTGTCATTTTCTGAGACTAAATACCTGGCATATGCAGTATAGTCTACTGGTCAAACAAAAGGAGACAGTGGCCAACTTAGTAAGGGGTCCTACTATTTCACAGAGCAGGCATTTATTTAACTGATTAAAGTTAATATGCAGCAAGGTTCTTCATGATAAATATGCTTACATGAAACAATGACAAAGTTCTCAGTAAACATGTAGGTGTAAGGCTTTGTGACAAAGCTCCTGCAATATCGGGGTCAGATGTAGTGACTGCAGGCTATGAAACAATGAGAAAAGTCTTAGCAAACTTGCATGTGTAGGGGTTTGTGGCAGAGCTACAGTAATATCGGGGTCAGATGTAGTGACCACAGGCTATGAAGCATTGATAAAAGTGTAAGTAAATGTGTAGGTTTAGGGCTTTGTGACAGGGCTCCTGCAATATCAGATGTAATGACTGCAGGCTGTGCTCTATGAAGAAAGATAGTGACTGAGCCATCTCATGTCCTTCTGTTCTTTGCATAGAACACAATACAGCAGGGTTAAATTATCCCTGCTTCTTAAAGATGGACTTGTTTAGGGAAACACATTTCATGCAACTAAACAGAAAAAAATGTAAATACATTTTTTGGGAGAGCTTGCAAATGAGGTAGCAGAAGATATCTTTGGAGCAGAGTGAAACAACATGCAGGCATAACTATTCATTCTAACATCATCTTGCCAACTTTGCATAATCATGTTTTATATATTAATAACTCAGACTCTTAACATTTCACAACAAACAATATGATTGGTTCAGTGATAGAGGGGTGACATCACTGTCACCAGTGTTATGGGCTGATGATACCAGTGCCAACATTTGACACCTAGATGTCAGAATGCCACCTACTGTGACATCAAGATGGTTGACATCTACTGGGGGGTTAATCTCACCACCGCAAGCCAAAGGTGATGAAATAGCTAGAAAGTACACACACGTCTATTTCAATAATTGATTTACAAAACACAACCTGGCCCCAAAAGAATAAAGGGAAAATGCACTGCTGTCCTGGACTACATACAGACTGGACTACATACAGACCACTTGCAGAGAATAGTCACTGGCCAAACATCACATGACCCTTTCTCGACGGTCACATACATTATCATTTATGCACACACACACACACACACACACACACACACACACACACACACACACACACACACACACACACACACACACACACACACACACACACACACAATTCCTATGAAAGGCTGTCAGAATTCTCCAATTTTCCACAGCTTCCTTCCTGACATAGTAGTATTGCCACCACCCTGAAATAGTCAGGAACTTTCAGTTACTTGCTACTCTTATTTAATAAGCCAGATATAAATTCATATCAATTAATCTCTTTCCCTTGTAGTAGGCTTAAGCAGTCTATTAGAAGACATGCCACACAGCTTATCAACTAACACTGGAATAGATAAACAACAGTGTATAAATATAAAATAGCAGATGGCAGCCACAAGAGCTTAAAGGTTAATAAATTGATTTTAAATAACAAAGGAAACAGTGGAAATGACTAAAATGAAATGTAAATATAACACAGGTTGGCACACGCAGAGAAATTGAAATAAAAGGTATTAAAAAAATAGAAGCATACAGAAAGAACTAAGCTCCAAATGCTAAAGCCCCCAGGCTATTTCTTACTGTAAAAATACTGTCCCTAACTGTCATAAGGTAGATAAATTATTGTCATTCTGTCAAGTGCACCTACCACAAACAAGGTGGCATCACTCCTTCTAGTGTAGCATAGACAATAGTTATATACAATATATTTTTCGTGTTCATCACAAGACATCATTTTCTGTTACTTGCATGGAGAAAAAAGTAGTTAAACCATTTTAACTTGTTATAGAAATTGCTAATGTAGATTCAAATCTGCTTCCCTCTCTTGAATCCATCCTGGTTTGACTTAATGATATGCAAGTCATTAAGTTTATCAGAAACTGCTGCATTTACATCTCAAAACAATAAACAGCGCTTGGTCTTGTATCATTTTTGTTAAATGTATAACAGAAAATAGCAGGTCTGAAGAGCCAATGCACTTCAGAAGAAATTCCCTATTGTATATTCAAAAAGACAAATGTTAAGTCCTGGGGACAACCACAGAAATTGAAAAGAAGAAAACAAAAACATATATTACATTTTTATCTCAGTTGCCATTACTCCAGTATTATCCCAGGACCCTGGCATCATATTGTCAAATTGGAGAGCTGTATGTTGATGAATTATTAGTACTTGACTGAGTTTACAACAAATAGAAGAATGTGAATCAAATTATTGTGTCCTCATGACTTTCTACCCTGTACAATTTCTAGCACCTCCAAAGTCATGTTTCATACTATCGACCTGAGACCCCTCACTTCCTACTCTTGTCTTCCTGTCCTATATACTCAAAATACACGCTGATCCACAGATTTGTTGACTATGTCAGTAGCCTTCAAATGGCACAATGTATCCCCCTCTCCCAACCTTTCACTCATCCTCATGATTCAATGTGGTGCAATTGTAATATGGCCTGTTACAACTTAGTATATGCTTAATGAAATACTCAGGCCAACATGAACCAGTTTACTTGTAGCATAACATATCCTTGTGATGCTCTTTAGGGACTGAATGTCTGTCTAAGAGAAACTTACAATGCTTATTTAATAGTAATCAGTACATTAAAATAAACTGACCATTATTTTAAGAAAAATGCACAAACACATCTCCTATGTTCAATATTTTATAGTAATTCTATAGGATATACCTCTGAAGAAACTATTATTTGAATACATTTGGTGAAATACTCTTATGCTGCTCAGAACTGGATTTTACCCAGAAATGTGAATAATTGTTCAGCTTTTTACAAAGGAAAGCATTTATTGTGCATCACTCTGATGCTGCAGCATATTTTGTATTGTGTATTATTTTTCTTTTAGAAAATATGTATGATTCACACTAAATTCTTACTGGCTTATGTTCGTTTAGCCAAAATATTTACTCATTACGCTGGGGTAACTTAGCATAGGAAGCAAAGTTCTCTGACAGAATTTATAACACTATCATTTTTCTATTTTGAAAATAGCTGTTGAGTGTAATCTTACATGCTTTTCATATCTATTATTGGTTTTATGAATAACAATTGTTACAACTGGCAAACAAAGAGACATGCACACTCTGAGCAGCTTACTGTTGAAAGATTTCCTGAGGACTAATGTTCACCCCCTGGTCACATCATTCATTGTTCTTTTTAAGTAGTGTTTAAAAAAAAAACTATTCACATATTGCTGTATATGACACCCCCATAACTTTAAAGATGTACATATTCTATAATGCATTTACATTTACTTATAATGATTCAAAATATTACCACCTAAAACTTATTAAGTTAGCCATGTGATTATTATACTAAACAAAATGAGCATCTATGTTCAATTATGTGCAGTCTGGTATCTGACTTTTTTAAAATATTCCTTAAAATCTGGAGTATTTACAGTTACTGTAAAACAAGATATAGCTACTGTCTTAACATTTTGATTTATACTAGCAGCATTATAAATCTGAGGTTGAGGTAGATCATCTTCTGAAATTTCCTATAGATCTGAAGAATCCAACATAAACACAGGACTAGATGCTTAAGATGAAAACTACTCAAATTACTACAACATGACCTTTTTTAGAGATACATTCTTGCAACAAAACATCTAGATGTATCTCTAGCTGTATCGCTATATCTGGTAGACTGAACAGGTGTCTTCTGTTTCTGAAGTATATTTAGTTATCTATGCCTTGGATGAAGTATACTTTAGAAAAATCAGAATGTCCTAGAAAAGTGGCTAGCACATACAATTTGTTAAAAAACTGGACTTCCCAGTTAGTTTTTTAACTCATTCTTGCTATTTCTTCTTTCTTTAAATCAGAAAGATTCTTTGCCAGCTTTTAATAGAACGTTTGAGTATTGTTTTCTTTTCTGTAACAATTGTAATGCAATCTACTTACTTTCTGGCATATATAAAGACAACATGGATCTACTTTATCTGTCTTTAATCAACCACTTAGAGTCTACAACAGATGATATTAATATCATCCGCTAGACAGACAAGATGCATTAATTTTGTTTTTGCTACTGTTTTGCTCCCTGTTCCCCAGCAATCATCAAACTTCCCCTCAGTCTACCTATTTATTCTTCCCAATAGCAAGGGTTCAGTAGATGAGGTGGTGCCAAAATTCATTTTAACTATTAAGCCTTGCCCATCCTTATTATGCATGCCTTTTAGCATACTCAGGATGTCACATGCATTGGTCCTTAGTATGTGGATGTCACCTGCTTCTTCTGCAAATGGTGTACTCTATCAGAAGACCATACCTCCCTACCAAAGTGAGTGTTTCTATGTGGTCTTCAGACTCCAGTGGAGATACTAACACAGGAATGGTACCCCTCCCCCTCCCCAACTCAAGTAAGCAAGCTCTCATTTCTCATCCTCATTTCTCTTCTCCCTCCTCTCACCAACTATTCCAGTACCCAGGCTGCTAGATGCACCCTGGTCATCTAAACTGATTTAGAGGGTTTTATGCCTCTTTGCCAAAGGAGCTGGCAAGTGATACACTGTTGGAATTTGTGATTTAAATCTTAATGTAAATGCAGCCTCAGTGCATTTTTCGTTGTGAAGTCTCTGCTTTCACACTCCTGCTCTAAATATAGTACCTCCAAGGTCAGACTGGCCCAGAGGAAAGGGAATAAAAACACTCCAAAACAGAAAGTAGCATTTGTATATAGCACTGGTCAGATGAGTTTGTGAGACAGTGTAATCAGTAGGTCAGGAGTTGACAAGTTTGATGTCAATAAGATCAGGCAGACCATGAAAATGATAGCAGGTTTGACTCAATATACTGAATCATAAGTAGCTGTGCTGGTGGCAATTCTATTGACTTTAACAGACTATTTATGCACTTATAAATGGATAAGTAACTATCTATTGACTCAAATACTCACATTTCTTTAACTCATTAATACCAAGCGTACTGATTGGAATGTGGTGTTAGTCATGCTTGTATTGCTAGTTACATGGGCTGTGTTGTCCCATTCAGGCTGAGAGTACTAGAAAGATAGCACACATGCAATGTTTTTATCTTGTTGTAATGTAATTGCAGTATTGAATCTGCAGTATACTGTGCCAAGATTAAGCTTATAAAGTGTGAGAAAATTACTTCAGCTGAAAAGAAATCCAAAAATCTGTTTTCCATGACCCACTGAAAAAATGCTCATGCATAATGTTCCTTATGACTCACAGCTCTAGGTAATTGCAATTTAGCCTGTCAGCAGTCAGTAATATCACACTTAAATAACTGCTTGTAGGTATTAATGAACTAAAATGTCTGTCACAATTTGAACCATTCTTTCAACATGTCTGTTGGACTGAAGATATTAAGGATATTAAGAACTCACTGTAATATGTATGAATTTCCATCATTTGCCAGATTATAATAATTAAGTCTCGCAGAATGATGATCATTTTCAGATGCAAGTTTTTCAGTCATTCCATACCTCACATAAATAGTTTTCAGGGTGATAATTACTGATTGACTAGTAGTGGTCTAAATTACCACTTTAGAGAATTTTGACGAAAAGTGCATGACAAGAAAAAAGGCAAGTTTTTGTACTGGAACATATCCTTTCCAACTTTCAGCCATGGTAATGAAGGAATGCCACTGAATATGAATTATTTCTGGGTTTGATTCTTAAATATGCTGCACGTTTCATAGTTTTGTACTAACTGATTTATTTTTACAATCATAATGGGTCAGTAAATGATTTTGCAATCTCTTTCCTTGGAATTACCTATGCTAAGATGTGGTTCATGAATCTTAAACATCATACTTTCAAACAGCTAAGGATGACTACTCTGATAACTTTAAATAGCAATCTTGAATAGGTAACCATTTATCTCCTGGTATAGAAAATGTGTTTGCTGAAAGGACTCCTTGATTTCACAATATCATCCAGAATGGCATCTTATCACAAATGAAGTTCTGTCACTTCTAGCACTCAATTTAATTCACCAAACATTCATGTTGTCATTGTCATCTGTGAGTCTGTCTATTGCACTTTGTTTTTTTCTCCACTAAATATTTTTATACTCATTTTAATATGTTCTGCTTAGAGTAACATCAATGTGCATAGGTTTACCAAGTCTTTCAAATTAGATTTCTGGAAAGATAGTAATGTCCTCTGAAGATGAGCTGGAGTTTGTAATAATTACTTTCTGATAATCCCCTGGATTCATGAAGCTGCATGCAAGAATAAGGCTATTTTTGCATGGAGTGGTTCGTGTCCATTTAGGATAGCAGCGCCCCTTGCATATGCACGAAGGCATGCTGCCATCTAAACTAAACAGATACGAACCAGGAGTGAGTGCAGGGGGCATGTGTTAGCAGTGCCTGCACCTGAAACACTCCCCCTTCACTCTGAAAATGCCGTACGGCAGTTTCTGACATACATGTGTGTCACTCTATATAATATTAGAGCCTGGCACTAATATTATATAGTAAATGAGTGTCCACAGACATTGAAATGTAAACAGCTAACACTGAAAAAATAAAATAAAAAACACAAACACCTAGAAGGCAGCAGCCTTCAAGTGCACATCCCCAAATGTATGCACTCTTGCCCTACATGCATGGAAGCAGTAGGGAAAGAGGAAAGGAATACAAAATAAAAAAATGTAATAATATATTTTGTTCATGAAATAAATCCGAAGTTTAAGTGCCACCCAGCTTGTTTGCGTGCTGCACCACTATGCTTAGACTGGCTGAAATCTTGAAAATGATAGACAAGTGCTACTGTGATAAAAAAATGTCATCAAGCTGCTGTAGTATAGTGGTACTGCCATGGCATAGCATGTAGAACATGCTTGGTTCAAATCCTCCCTCTACCACATTGTTTAATAAACTTTTAAGGAATTTGAATGATAGATGTCAATCATATGGCTCATGTATACAGTAGGGGTGGGAATATGTAAAAATTAATTTATAAATTTAATGAAAAAAAATAGATTTAAGCAATGATTTGCTAGTGTAAGCATTGCTTACCTGCTGTCAGCTCTGCTTAACTGGTGTAAGCATTGCTATGCAGATTTGAGCAGAGCTAAGCATAGTGCAGCATATTAAAACTGGCCAATCAAGAAGAAGTGTGGGAAAACTGCCCTATTTAAACTGCACATGTGGGAATACAGCCATAACCATTTGGGATTGCACACAGCAGGACAAAAATGTCTGGCGTTGGTGAAGGTGTGCACTTCCGAGTGCAACGTTGGGGCATCCAGGAGTCCAGGGTCATGGTTAGGCTCCTAGTTAAAAACCATGATGGCAGGCTGCTGCAGAGCCAATACTAGGGCTCGCAGTACAATGCAGAGGCCTGGGACCAGCTTGCACATTATCTCACCAGTGCCACTGGCATACCCCAGACTGATGAGCAGGTACATCATCACCATAATTACCTGAAGCAGAGGAGGGGTGCACTCTTGGACCAGTGGATCCAAGAAGCCCAAGCACAGGATGCCTCACCTGTCTGTAAGTATGCAGTCTTATGTATCTCTAAGTATGGAAAAAGTTCAACTTGTGACTGTGCAGGTGTGATTGTGTGATGTCTCCCCATACAGCTGCTATGGAGAGGTCCCAAAATGTGGTGGCTCATGCCCAGTGACTGGCCCAGCTGCATCAGCAGTATGGTGAGTACAGAATACCCCCTACTATTAGCAGTAAGAAATCAAAATTATTGTAATGGTAGTACTGCCTGTGTATATAATTGTGCTGTAACAGTCAGGAATAAATACCTGTGTCAGGCTGCTAGTGTTACAATGGAATATTCCCAGCTGCTGTGTAATACAGATATCAGTCGCAAACAAGGTACAATATGCAGGAGAGGAATATTAGAATATGTATGAGTGTGTCTGAGTGGACCTGCCAAGAACGTGCCATGTCAGGGCTACTGTAACAGTTAGAAATGAAAAGCATTCCATTGTGCAGATCATGCAGGAATAGTAATTGTGGATTTCTGAGTCATACATAGATATGTATGTCAGAACTAATAAAGGTGATCCCAAACACTGGTGTGTGTCATCTCACTTGTACTTGATAAATAGAAATGTGCATGTGCTGTAGAATGCATTAACTGAGGTGAGCTGATTTAGCACTGCTTGTCTGCATACTTTAGAATGGGCATGTCAAATAACCGGAAAAAAGTAACAGTACATATTCCCTTCAGAATGTGTTTTACTTGTTTGTCTGCCAGCATTTTCCTGTGTTAACCTTTCAATTTCAGTCATATGTAGCTGTGAATGTACTGAGACATGTATAAGGCTAACAGGTGCAGACTTAAAACCTACACTGTGTACTCAGGAATCTAAATTGCAGTATGTAGTTGTAAAACAGTCAAATGTGCAATCCAGCTAATGTGCACATTTTCCACAAACAGTGACACCAATGTCTGTTGTGTATGCATAATTTGTACTGAAAATGGGAAACAAATAATGCAACATGTCATACTAAAAGTACTGTGCACAAAAATATGTACTAGATAGAAATGTCACAAGCAACCCACGGCACCTCCCCAGTAGCTCAGTCAGATAAGGGCTAGGGCTGTAGTTCAATTTTGCACACACAGCACAGTTCGAATCCAAGGACCATCGCTAACATCTCAGTCTGGTTCTACAGTTGTAAACTGCAATCTGAATAGAAAAAATAATGTACTGCAATACATACATTTTCCATACAGGGCACACAGGTAAAGAAATCTGAAAAGAAATCTGAGTATGATGTGTATAACTATGAAAGGTGTACAATTGCTGTGTTGATCAGCCCCAGTCTTACAAATAGATTCAAGCTAGACATCCACACTCTGCAGTCTGGCCCAGGCAAGCCCCTCAAGTGTCACTCTGTCATGGATAGTTTCCCCAGTTGCCAAGAAACCTGCACACAGAGAATGTCACAGTAAATGTATGTGAAAGGCACAACACACAGGGCAGGCTGTCACAGCTAGAGGGGCAGGTGTTCCCTCCAGCCCAGCCCCCAGCATAGCCACCTTCCGGGCTGTGAAGGAGTAGTAGTGACTGCCATTGGGTGGGGACATCAATGGCACTACTACCATCTGGGGGGCTCATGAGCCTCAGATTCCCAACCATCCTCCCCGTCAAGGTGTTTACCCCCCATATGTCATACACCGCCCCTGTCTGCTGTCTTGTCTGTCTTGTCTGTCTTCAAATGCAACCTCTCCTGCCAAACATCCCTCACCACACTTACCAATAATCCTTCCTTAACATCCCACTCTCACCTTAAAAAAAGGCATCTATCTCACAAAAACATTACGTCCCATACATAACTCTACATTTCGCCCAGAGACATATACCCATCACACAATCTAACCCTACCAATCATCCATACTGTATGATGCCCACACACCTCCTTGTAGGGTGTGAGGCTCCAAATTCTAAATTGCCCACATTGAAAGCAGCTATTACTGCCAAATAAATGCAGAGCTATGGTTCTTTCCTACACCTGTCCTGCACATCACTACTTGTTTCTCCTCTTGTTTGTCCCCCTGCTTGCCCCAATTTCACCACTTTCCTATCTATCTTTTTTCTTTTCTTTATTTGAAATTAGCGTGGGTTTAAGCGGTCGTAAGTGACCGTAAGCGGGTGTAAGTGAAGCTAAGCTCACGTAAGTGTTGCTTAGCTCTGCGCAAACCCACACAAACTCACTTACAACTGCTTTAAAGTGCCTTAATCACTCTGTCTCCATCAGCCCCTGTTCTATCCAGCAAAATATGCAGCCCTTGCAAATCTCAAACCCAGGACCCTGCACACTATAGCCAAAGTAGTTTGCCAGTAAGCCATTTCAGATGTAAATAAATCTCATGTTTTCTCAAACATATCATCCAACACAGTCATTCAACAGTAGGGGAAATGTATTTATATATGTAGATGTCTGTATGTATGTATATATATATATATATATATATATATATATATATATATGTATATATATATATATATATATATATATATATATATATATATATGTCTACATATATATGTCTACATATATATATATATATATATATATATATATATATAGAGACATATATATGTATATATATATGTATATATATATATATATATATATATATATATATATATATATATATATATATATATATATATATATATATATATATATATATATATATATATATATATATATATATATATATATATATATATATGTATATGTATATATACACCCAGACACACACACACACACACACACACACACACACACACACACACACACACACACACATATATATATATATATATATATATATATATATATATATATACACACACACACACACACACACACACACACACACACACACACACAACAAATAATGTAGGTACTAGGCTATTGGCCCTAGGGCCTATAGAAGCCTAGCCAAATGGTGCCCTGGCTTTTGCCACCCAAGAAAATTATTTTCCTGTGCCTCTGTCAAGCAGAGCCGCAGAAGTGATCCCTGGGGTGAATTTCCTATCTCCTATCCAATCATCAAGATTTTTCTTGAAGTGTGCTAATGAGGAGCTTTGTTTGATATAGATAGGTAGTTCCAGAGTATGGGAAGTCTCTGGGACAGGAATTTATCACTCCAGCATGTTCTGTTTATTGTGGTGACAAGGTTTAGGTCCCTAGGGCGTGTAGCTCGGAGGGATTGAGATTTCTTTAAATGGAGCATGTCCAACAGCTCTGGGTTTGACATAGATTTGTATGTTAGGCAGAGATCACCTCTGAGTAGGTGATATGTGACAGGGTAAAGCTGGAGTTTTTTGAGACGGTCTGCGTAGGGCATCTGTTTGATGCCAGTAATCCTCTTTGTGAGGTATTTCTGTGGTGTTTCCAGTTGTTGTAGATGTCTTGTGAGGTACATACCAAAAGGGGCATTGTACTCTATAATGGGTTTAATGAGTGATGAGTAGAGGGGAACAATGACCTCTTTTTTCCTGATGAGAAACCTTTTGTGATGAGGTATGCCATGTAGAAGGATTTCCTGACTATTGTGGTATGTGATTATCAAAGGAGAGACTACTAGCCACCTGTGTCCCAAGATCTCTTATCACACTTTTGGCGTTAAGTCACAACAAGTTAACAATAATCCATCTCAGCTGTACGATGTCAGGATGATATTAATAACATATCATGCAGAACAGTCTGTGTACCATAGGGAATGTACAGTGTGGAAGCAATAAACATTCCAATGATACATACACACACACACACACACACACATATATTATATATATATATATATATATATATATACATACGTATATATAGATATACATATTTATATATATATATATATATATATATATATATATATATATATATATATATATATATATACACACATACATACACATATACATATATTACTACTTATAGATATGTATAAGAAGATATATATTTAGAGGGTGCACAGTATATCGAACATCCAGTATTCCTACAGTTGCCACCTTTTAAAATGGCCGGTGTTTGATTCTTTCATACAAAAGACAATTATTGCATGAAACATATACCCACAGACAAGTCAAAGGATATGACACCACACACAAGTTTGCATACATAGAAATGTTTATTTGTGTACTATTTCAGTTGTATGTGCCATTTCATATGGCAGTTAGGGGTTTGAACTACATAATAACTGAGTAATGCAACTCTCAAACAAAACATTTGATACAGTAATCTGAAAGCATAACATATGTTGCTGTCCAGGCCAAGGCCTTCAATTAGTATAACAGTAAAAAAACACTGGTCTAGAAGATAAGAATCAATCAACACTAATTAATTACAGATTTAGTTCAGCAGCCTCCAATTGCACTCTGTATTCAACCCCTAGGGGCAAAAGAATTAAGTTGTCACAATGAAAATGTATCTGTTATATAACAATGCTTAACTTAAAACATCACTATCACACTGACAAACCGAACTGTCTGTAAGACAGTAAGCACTAGCCCACCACTGTTCCCATGGTGAAATGTATGAAAATGTGTTGCCATATACCTTCATGTGTCGTACTACTGATATCCCTCACATGTTGTAATGCCTAGGTTAAAAATGGTGCATACCCCTCCCTCATAGAATGACTTACAAGGGCATATAACAGTGTTACATACACTGACCTCTGGACTGTACAAGGTCACACACATTTTGTCTGGCTGTAGCCCTCATATATATGGACCCTACCCCACAATATGTGTGGGAGTCCACAACATCAGTGGAATGATAGCAGGAATGCCAGCACTACATAATGATAGGCCACTACTTAACAACCTCTTACTGCATGGCATATGGACAAAGCCCAGTATATAGGTGGAGAACAGAAGTTGGAATACAGGGCCATATTTGCAATATTGCTGTTATACACTGTGAAAGTTGCTGGTGTTACAGAATTGGTTGCAGCATACCCTTACACAGGAATATAAAGTCAGAAACACATATGGATGTAGGCATGTACTGATAACCCTCGACAGACAGAATGCCACTGATATATTAGAGACAAAACCTGTGTGGTGAACAAACAAAACATAACAGCCAATCCTCTGGCCATCATGTGGATAGGCCCATGGTTGAGAGTTATGCAGACAGACTGCATTTCATGCAAAACTAGCATATACACACAAACCCTGTAAAACTAGTGGTATACAATGCATATAACAACAATACTCACACTGTCCGTAGGTCTGAAACCTTATACAAATATGTAGTTGGCCTGCATCTGCAAGTCATGTTGTAAGAGGTATTACTACCTGCTGTCTGTAACACTGCTGCCTACACACAGGAAGGATATCTTCAATACAGGAAAGGTAAAATGTCAACGCACACATAATGTAGTAATTTATAGTTGTGGGTTGCCATGATAGTGGTAATTGGAAGTACTACACAGCTGGTTGCTTGTAATTAGCAAGTGGTGAACACTGACTGGTGCAGAGGCCATCACCTGATCATGAGCATCACATACAAAATCCATGCTGCAAAATATTCAAAGGAGCTCAATCCCTGTAGTGGAGAGAGAGAGAGAGAGCAAACCAAACCAAAACAAAAGTATCCAACACAAGGGACACATAAAAGTGTACCTAGAAGAGGTATGTGAAACATATATGCATGTAATTGAATGTAGCACTTGGTCTGTAATAATGGGATAGATGATGTGGAAAGATTTATATGTGCCATCAAGAGTTGTTGTTGTAATGATGTCCTGCTGAACAACTGCTATGGACATAGCATCTGGCCCTGTGGGCAGTGAGCCATACCTGTCAACTGTGCATATCAGCACTAAATGATAATATGTAAGCCATCATAGTGTGTGTTCTGTACCTCAAGGCATGTATATTAGTGTGGCAAATAGCTGGTGGTGGAAGTAAAGAAGCTATGATAGACACATGAGTTTCAGACCCCACCACCTGCAGGACAGTCATGTTAACATAAAATGTACCATTCACAAACATCATAAGTTTGTAATAGGCTTACCTGCAATCTGTCCCTATATATACCCCCCTAGTGTTAGGCTGTGTCCACATGTGACACCCGTCTGTTTTGTAGCAAGGCAGAACAGTGCAGCTGTGGAGAAAGGAGAGTTAGAGAGTGTGGACCTGATGTTTGAATGCACTCTCTCTCTCTCTCTCTCTCTCTCTCTCTCTATCTATCTATATATATATATATATATATATATATGTGTGTGTGTGTGTGTGTGTGTGTGTGTGTGTGTGTGTGTGTGTGTGTGTATATATATATATATATATATATATATATATATATATATATATATATACATGTATGTATGTCTACAGATATACAGACACACACACACACACACACACACATTTTATATATATATATATATATATATATATATATATATATATATATATATATATGTATATATAAAAAATCAAAAAGTATATATATATATATATATATATATAATAGATTTCCCCTGCTGTTGAATGACAGTGCACTATGATATGTGTGAGAAAACATCACACATATCTATACACACACACACACACACACACACACACACACACACACACACACACACATATATATATATATATATATATATATATATATATATATATATACATATATATATCTATACTAGTAAACAGGTCTGTTGGGAACACATTGCCCTTGTTTGTGAAGGTGAGACTGGTATGTTGGGGAAGGATATTAGGTATATTTGGGGAGGTAGGTTGGGTTGGAAGACAGACAAGACAGCATACAGGGGTGGTATATGAC
The DNA here is from genome assembly GCF_019279795.1 of Protopterus annectens. NCBI lineage: Eukaryota > Metazoa > Chordata > Ceratodontiformes > Protopteridae > Protopterus > Protopterus annectens. The sequence goes on from NC_056725.1 coordinate 93,318,081, forward strand.
ACATGTGGTGGGTAAACACCTTGGATGGGGAGTGGTGTTTGGAAAGTGGAAGCTCATGAGCCCCCAAATGGAAACAATGGGACCAAGGTACCTACCCATGGGCAGTCACATCTGCACCTTCACGGCCCTGAAGGTGCCTGGGCTGGGGGCTGAGCAGAAGGAGCATGCGGACCCTGTAATTGTGTATCGAGGGTCAATAGGTTGTTTAGGACATCCCCCAAGTCTCTGTGGCGCTCCCTTTGCACCACACCCTGGACCGGACTTCAGGTGACAGGATCCTGTCTGTGTATGCTCCCGGGGGGGGGGGATGAACACCATCCCCTGAGGTGCTTCCACCTGAAGTTACTGCAGGACCAGCAGATGATGAGGTCCCGGGGTGGGTCTCAGATGTGCTGTGGCCTGGTAACATGGCCAAATGAGGTGGGAGAGGTAGTTCTGCTCGGAACTGGCTTCCCAAACATGCTATTGTGTCACAGTTATAGAACATATGTGGGTAGTAATAGTCCACACATTCAAGGATTACATCTAACAGCATGCATAAATATCCCCATTAACACAAACCACCAGATTTGGAGCAGTCACATAGCAAACAGAACACATGCATATATGGAACCATAGTGGCCCTTACAATGGCATGCAGGTGACATTGTTAGCAACAGGCCACCAATGATAATGTTTCAACAGGGAACATGACTAGAAACACATTGCACAATTTGTTGTACACTGTGATATATGTCCCAACAGTAGGTTTGCTGTAAACATACCCGTTGAGTTGTGTGTTCAGATTATTGTTGCAGATATGGTGGGAGGGAGACAGAGATGTGAATTAAGAACTATTATATCCTTGCAGTATGAGGTCCTCAGACCTTTTTTCCTCTTTATGTCTTTCAGGCACCAAGTCTAGAGAGCATTTGCCAGTCTATTCCCCCAGGAAAATGAGGTTATAATAAACCACCTGGTACAGCACTACCACACCCTATTTGGCCATACAGCCCATGATCTGCAGGAGAAGACCGCCCTGTGGAATGAGCTCATCCACAGGTTAAACAATGTTGGCCTGCATAATCGCAGTTATGAGCAGGTCCAACATCATTGCACTGATCTACTCTGCCACACCCGTCAGCATGCTGCTGCAATTAGGAGGACCAGCTAGCTACAGGGGGGGGTCATGCCATCCTGCCCCCCCGACACATGCTGAGGAGCTCCTCACCAGCCTCGGGGCACTTGCCCACCAGCAAAGACAAGACCCTGCGGATAGCATTTTGGAGTGGGTGCTACCCACACAATGGATGAGGAGCGTGCAGGTAAGGCCCCAGGGCATATCAGTAGACCACTGTTGCTTATCCATCTGCATATCCGTCTGCATCTGTAGAGTTTAATCATACATATGTGAGATAAAATATATATAGTCTGTTGCTGCATTGTAGTAATAAACAGATGTGCATAATCAATAGTATTGTGGGTTTGTACTGTTGATGTACTGAAATGCTGCTCCCACCCTGTATCAGTGCCACAGGTGTGGCTACTAATATCACATCTCTCACACAACTATGTAGTTCCCTCTGGTATACCTCTGGGGCAGCAGCCTGTAGCTGGTGAGTATGGTGTTGTTTGTTCAAGTATGCCAATACACCAGCCATGTTATAGCCATGGTATTTGCCATGCACACATTTAACACACCTACCCATAATGCATGCTGTACATGTTAATTTATTGTTGCTGTTAACTGCACTGCATCACAGTGGTCACCATGGTGGCATATCTGAAGGGTATGTAAGAGTCTTGCAATATAACTAACAACCTGTCATTGCAAGATGTGTGCACAGAGATGAACATAATGGTAGGACAAATGGCCTACAGTAGGAACATGTGTGAAACATCACCCTTATACAGTGCTACAACAGTGTATATACCCCTACTACAATGGCAACTGTTACAGATCTACACAATGGCATATCACAATACCACATTCCACAACCCTTACAACCTGTGATGTAGTCCTAACATGAGCAATGAATGTGTAATATGGAATCCTATGTTAGGACAGCAAATATGGGGAATACATACCTTAACAAACTCTTGAAGCATATGTGTGCATACACTCCAAATAACATATTGTGGAAGCCGCTTTTGAGGTACTGACAGTATTCAGTTTTCATGAGTATGCACCTTCCATCAAGTACAGGTCCTCAATGTCACACCAAGAAATGGTCTGCTGCACAAGACGTATGTCCATCACATTTGCCCACTCACCTGCAACAGAGGCAGCTTTGGCTTGCACACATCTTACAAGCCATGGAATGGATCCCATACCCAACAGGTAGCACGCAGGAGTGGGACATGTAGCCTTACCTCACCATTGCCTGTACCATAGCAAACAGTGCAGACAGTCATGTATGTGACGAGAATGTATGAGACAACATGAATGTAGAAAATAAACAGATGGCCATCCAAGACAGATGATGACACATGTTGCAAACTGGTCATGGAGGCTATCTAGTAACATGCTGCAACACTGAAGGAGTTGCAGGAATGTCTAGCAAGTACTGGCTGTGCAGTACCTGTGTCAGCAATCGCCTGGACTCTGCATAAGTGTGGCCCATGGATTAGGGTAATCAGATGGGAAAATTGTTCCACAGGAAACATCAGCCAGGGCTCTCTACAGGTAGCATATGCTTAACATCAGAAGTCTCCCAAAGGCATGTGTTGCAATGTGTAATGGTGTACCAAGACCAAGTTTGAAACCTACAGACAGTATCAATTAAGATACATGTGCTGCACAAGCAACACCTCACTCCACCTCAGGCCCACCATCCCCATCTGTACCTTGCTGGTTCCAGTGTACACCTGTATGTTTGTCATTCATTAGCAGGGACTAGGCCGGTACACATGGTTTTCTGAATTTGGGACACTGCAAAATGACACTCGTGTAGCCCATAGTTGTCAAGCATCTGCAAAAAGGCTGAGGATGGGAAAGGGTGTCATCCTGAAATACAACAGTGAACTGAAGCAAACATCTAAAGCTCACTAAGAATGGCCATATTTGCACACAGTCAATGTCATGAATTGTGGCAGACATAACCCTGACTCCACAGCAATAGTGAAGGCACTGTGTGACCTCCAAGGGCTGTGCACATGAGTTGACCTTGCAATCTTGCAGAGTTGGGGGACATTTGTATGGCAGAGTGACTAAATACTGGCAAGTGCAGATGGCCCATGCTAGTATACCCCTTCCAGGAATAGTGACTGATGTAGTACACTTAACAGTTGGTGCAACAAACCATGTTAAAGGTGTGCACACTTATGCACCCACAGATTGTATGCATCTCAATCAGCATCTGCACAACTAAAACAAATACTGCATTTGATTGCACAGGTCATATGTCACATATCAGGTTCATGTAATGTTAACATATGTAGTATTGTGGCCCCATGGCATATCAGGGAAGATGGTGCCATGTCAATAAGGGTATAGCCTCATAGCCACAATAAGGCTTGAAGGTTGTCAGTGTAATTGTATTTTATTGGTCATACATGCACCGCTGATGATGAGATCTGCAAATCAGACATCAGGCATTCACTATTGACATCTGTCCACATATCATCCCAGGTATGTGTTGGACAAACACAGAGAGGCTGTGAGCAGCAAAGCAAACATAACTGACACACATATATACATTCAGCAATGGTGTGTACACCTATGAGGTATGGTGCACAGTACATGCCAGGGTGCTGAACAGGTGCACAGCAATACTGTGTACATGGGTGCAGTGTGGTCCAGGGGAAGGGACATCATCTACTAACACAACCCATGCATCACAGAGATGTATAATCTTGATAACAGGGATTGTCTAGAGCTGCAGTGCATGCTGTTGAGTGCCATATGTCATGCATGTTGACAGATGGGTAATGAGAGGTCTGTGTGTAATATCTTAGTGCAACCTCACCTGTAAGTGTGTGTGTGTGTGTGTGTGTGTGTGTGTGTGTGTGTGTGTGTGTGTGTGTGTGTGTGTGTGTGTGTGTGTGTGTGTGTGTGTGTGTGCACAGTTAAGCAATGACGCACAGGTCTTAAAGTGTGTTTCTTGTTTTCCCCTCACAGGTGGCGAGGTGGGTCAGGGACCCTCCTGCAGGCAAACTGATGTTAGTGTCCATACAGACACTGACAATGATGATAGGTGTGTTGAGGCACAGGCAGGGTTGTCAGGGGCTGAAGCTGCGCCATCGTTTGACATCCCACTGTTATCCACCCCATCTCCTCACACAGTCACATTGCCTATACATACCCCATCACCAGTGGCCATAAATGAGGGACAGTTGGTGGGTAGTGGCATGGGACAGGACAGTGTGGTGTCTATGGCATGTGTGTGGACACAGCAGCCATAGCCGGATGGCCGGTGAGTTACCACACAAGCAGATGTACACAACATAGCAGGTCATGTGCACATGGCCCTGGCTGGTCCCAAGAGGGACCCAGATCCAGCAGACATATGTCATCATCATTGGAGAGTACCATATCGTGGCTTGTACCTGGTGGTGCCCATGGATCCCCTGGTAGGCACAGTTCACGTGTCCATGGTCGGAGATGGTGAACTACACACCCTGCCAGGTACAGTCTGCAGCTGTCCAACAAACCCCTGTATAGAGCAGCCACATGGCAGAACTGTGTGCATGCATACACACACACACACATCACCAATACAGCTAGGGCAACCCCATACCTACACACACCACATCTGAACAGCTGAATTAATAATGAAACTCCCTAACACACACACATGATGTCAAATGAATGGCTCAGCCTAGGTCTCTGGCAAATCCATAACACACCCTGTGTGTATGATGATACCTGTGCCACATCCCTGTCATCCACAACATCGATGCAGGGACAGGCTAATATGGTTCTGATGCTCTGGGTGACTATACTATGGTGTACCAATGTAATGCTGTGTAACATGTTTTCAGCACTAAAGTTTAATGCTTACATGTCAGGATGTGTAGCTGTCCAGCCATGATGCATTATAGCTGTTATTAACACTGAGTGATTGTGGTCTCCATAATGTATTCCATTTGTGTTGTAGGTGTCTATGTGTCAGCAAAATGTTGGTCTGCTGTTGTTTCCTACAATGGGGTATGGCACTGTGGTGACACCTTGACTGTGCCATATCCTGGGTACAGCTGAACACATGTCACAGGTCTGTATAACAGTTACTGCATGTGCCATATGCTTGATAGGTCTGAGGGATGTATACAGGTGAGTGCATGGTGGCTGATGTCAGCAGCCCTTCTATAGTGGAAAATGGTAAGTGTACTGGGTGGTACACACCACATGTTTGTGTATAACACACACACACACACACACACACACACACACACACACACACACACACACACACACACACACACACACACACACACACACACACACACACACACACACACACACACGCAGTGGCTTTGGTGTTGTTGCAATACACAGAGAATACTGTACACATGGATGTATGTACTTTTGCAACGAACCCATTTTAGCCTATGTAATTCCACCAAGACAGAATAGGCATAACATCACACTGGGAAATAATCAGTCTGCTAGTTTTATGTCATTGACAATGGTACTGGCAGGGTATATGTCCCCTTCCCCAGTGTAGCGCAATCCTCAACTTGGTAAACATAGGTGTGCTGGTGTGGGTGGTGCAGCCCTACCCTTTGGAGGGTGTGGGGTGGTGTGGAACAGCAGATAGTGTGATTGACTACTTAACCTGTTAACATGAACTGTACAGTATGACAGCCAACTAAGCAGGGGATACACTCAACAATAACCGCAATGATGATGGCTGTGTCCACAAGATCCACACCCAGCTATATATACCAGCCCCAGTATCGCTGTACAGATATACAGTGGGGAAGAGGGCATTTACACATCTACTACTAGTTTTGATGGAATGAATTTCCATAAGATGACACCTGTGAAATGTTGGCATTTGCCAGTCAGTTCTCAGACAGATGACTTCCTGGGATATGTATATTCTGCAAACTGAAGTAGATCCCTTCACATACACACACACTCTTACTTGGCAACACTGGGACTAGAACCCCTATCTAGGTATGTAGTGCTACTAATGTGTGTGGCCTTAATTGCACGCACCACACAGCTTTTAGGATGAGGTGTGTTCAAGGTTACATGTTAAGTGAAGAACATCACCAGGTCTTGTACAGTATGGTAATGGGGATGTACTGGTTGTTTATGAACAATACATAGTGTGACATACTGTCATATATACAAAGACAAACACATAACAGTCATACACACATCTGAGAGACCTGGGTTTATCAGTGCTAACCACCTTGGCAGTGTGTCCATTCTGTTACAAATAAGCTGCACACAGCACATGCATGCATCATTGGGCTGGATAGTATAATCAGTTACCTGTATGGTTGATGGTGACAGTGGTCCCCATACAGTGAACCTTGGGATATGTACTGGGGGTAACATGGTGTACAGATGGTATACCCAGCACTCACACATTGCATTGAATATTGTACTCACTGAAACCCATGATAATACTCTGTCATACCCACCATCACACATTGACCAGGACTGCAATACAACCCCTTGTCTAGCTCAAGAGTGCTACTACAGGTATATGCATCTATTGCACATGCCACGGGGATAGTAGGGTGAAGCTTTGCATGGCTCTCCTACGGTCAGCAACATCACTCTCTCTTATCCTGTGTGGCAAGGTGTATTGTATTAGGAGAATGTGGCCTCAGCATGCTGTATCCTACAAATATGCACACTTGCACACATACACACACTTGCCAGAACTCAGAGGTAACCCATGCCTATCTACCCATTTGTACAAGAGTGTTGTGCTGGTACTGCAAGCTCCAGGTAGCCCATAGGGTGAAGAGTGGAACAAGGTACATGTAATGTCCATTACAGCAGAAGCCATATCTAACTATGGCAGTGTGGGGTGTGGTGGGTGTGAAGAGGCTCAGGGTATTATCAACTACAGGTTTACAAACACACAGACATGGTTATTTGCAGTAATGCACACTGACACCTTTGTCAGTACTGGGGTCCATAGGTGCAGGTGTTCATAGGTGTGTACCAGGATATTGTCCATGGAGGGATGGGAAGAGTAGAGGATGTGGGTACAGTGGTATCATGCCACCTGCCATTTGGCAGTAGGCCATCTATCAACTGATGGCAGGGAGTGATCCTCAGGGTGAGAGTTAAATGCAACATCCAATCAGAGGACAGACAGACATCAGCTAGACAACTGGATATGCATTAGGATGAATGTGTTGACAGATAGACGTCTGACACTGATAGGTATGCCATTACTACATGACAGCAGCTCTCAATGACATGTCCTATACATACAGTAGTCTACAGTTAATATCCACATGTCAGATCAATATCCAGTAGAAAATACTTAATGACACGCATCTCACACTCCGAGAACACGACAGTGAGGACTCAGAGTCCATCTTTGCATGCAGGAGTGTTTGGTTCCAGTACTACAATCTGCAATCTATTCTTACTTGGGAAAGCACTCTCAACAGTAGTAACGTAATGATACACTGCATGCCAGTGTGACTGCATATAATCTGGGATACTACCCATGTATGTAACACATTCAAATGGAAAAGAGTGTTGTACAAGCCATATATAATCAGGTGTCCGAGACAGTAGACTCACACCCCTTGCTACTGTAATGACAGCACATAGATGCATGTTATGAACACGGAATTAAATACACTTATTAAAGATGTTATTACCCTGCTATTTCATTAGACTGGAATGTGATCAGTGATTACCAGGGCTGAGCCATGCTTAGCAGGTTTCAGCATTGCTGCAATATAAATGTTAAGCAGATTTGCGCACTGGTAATGGAAGCTGAAATGGTGTAAGCGCCTATACGTTTAAGCATATGTTAGCAGCGCTTACCATCTTGCAAACCCGCTTAAAGCTGCACAAAACTGCCTTAACCACTCTGTATCCAACAGTCTTTGTTCTGCCTAGCAACAAAATAAGCAGCCTTTGAACCCAGGGCCCTATACACCATAGTCAGAGCAGTTAACCACTAAGCCATCACAGCTATGAAGACATTTGTTGTTTTTTCCAATATATCTGTCAGTACACATATGGAATACTGGTAAACAACTGCTCGGACTTCTACATTTGTGCAGTACTTGTTAGTGATATTAGTGTTGAATCAAGTATATTGTTGTATCTAAATATACACATAGATAAATACGGTGTGATACATCTGGGAAGGTATATGCAACAGTCATGTTTCACATAACAAGGATATATATATATATATATATATATATATATATATATATATATATATATATATATATATGTATATAAAATATGTAGATATATGTATACATGTACATACATATATATATTTATATATATATATATATATATATGTGTGTGTGTGTATTGCTATACATCTGTATATTGCGTTTTATATATATGGTCATATATAGCTCTATTTGTGTATATATATATATATATATATATATATTTTTTTTTTTTTGAAATGTCGACCATGGGGAACTGGCATCTCCGTACAGTGCGGAATGAAAAGATTTCCATTTCTGCACTGTAGTGCGATCTCGGAGCTGGTATATTAAAGTTATGGGGGGTGAAGGGGGCATAGCTCCCCTGCTAGCAGCTTTAAAGTTAGTTTTTTTTCTTTTTTTTTTTTGGTCTACTTGTATGTTCGACATTTCAAATGTCGATCATATGGTCTCGGCCATATGGGTTTCGACATTGTGAAATGACGATCATATCAAATAGACATAAATATACATATATATATATATATATATATATATATATATATATATATATATTGCCTTCATTAAAGGTTGGGTGTCTGGCTGGCACCTCGACACCATAAAATTGGCACCATAAAAATTGACTGCCAATCATTAGCGGACCGGAGTTCCGCTGTGGCGGTCCCTAACCAGGAAAAGCCAAAAGAAGAAGAAAAAAAAAAAAAAAAATATATATATATATATATATATATATATATATATATATATATATATATATATCCAACAGCAAAAAGAATGGAACCAGATAGGAGCGTGCTGTAAAAATTGTAAAATATCCAAACAGCAGCAAATAACACGTATTTCACGTCCAGGGCAGAAGAAGGCATGTTCAATTTAATAGGGAATGGGCGGGTTAATTAGCAGTTTCGCCTCATTGGAGCAAAGTATTTTTTAAATAAGGAACAGTGGTCATTATGTATAGATCTGATGAAGGGTGAACTTTGAAACCCGAAAGCTCTTATCTTTTTGTGTTTGTTTTACTATTTTAACATGTTTTGACGATGTTTTATAATAAATAGAAACTGCTTTAAAATTATTCAGAAGTGGACGTTCAGCTCTATTGATGCCAACTGTTTTAAAGAGATGTTTGCAGAAAATATGCTTGCAAACGAAATGTGCTTTTGAAGAAAGTGGAAGTAAGAAGCAACTTGAGACCTTGTTAACTGGTAGTGGTTGTGTTTTCTTGCCACACCTATCAGTTTTCAGAGACTCTGCCCTGGATGTGAAATACGTGCTGTTTGCTGCTGTTTGGATATATATATATATATATATATATATATATATATATATATATATATATATATATATATGCATATATGTATAACATATGTCCATAACATGTAGTGGAGTCATACTTCAGCACCAATAGACACAACCTCTTAGTGCAAGGGGATGTCATGTAAGTATTGCAGGTATAAATGTAGACTTTTGCTACTGTAGCAGAAATGTGTGGGAAGTCACATCTGACATTGACATGTATGCCATCAGTTACTGATAGACATCATAAGATCAACATAGTGAAGTACCACACAAATCACAGTAATGATCCTGTGGAATGCAGCAGAGATATGACAAATAAATGTGGACAGTCTGACACACTCTGGTCAGTCCAGAGGTATACACAGCATCCCTTAGTGCAAGACATGTGGACCAAGCCTTACAAAGTGGATGTTTACGGCCATGTAAATGGGGGCATCATGACAATACTGGAATAGATAAGCTCACACAGTTTATGCATTCACACACTCCTGTCTGTCCTGACACATAATAACCGGAGGAGCAGAGGTCACAATCCCACATGCTACCCACTAGTTAGTGACATACATCTGTACAGCATCCCACTGCTTTGTCAGAAATATACAACAGTTATGGTGGCCGGCAACAGTACATCTGACAGATATCTGGACATAACATTACACTGGGTAAATACACTGAGCTGCTAGGCATGTCACTGTGAAAACTTCAAGCAGTCTGCCACAACACTGGCCTACATTTCTTATGGGGGAATACACATGTACCTGCAAATATAGCAGGCTCTACAGGCATGTAATAGCATGGAGTAACAGACACCTGTGTGAAACTGCATACCCACAACCAATCTGAACACAGCCACAGTCACATGTTGTAAGTGTACTTAATATTACAGTATACGGACTGTGTAAACAACACCATCCTCATATGTGCCACCCACACACTAACCCTACATATACTGGGCCAATACACAGTGTATTCCAATGCCTGACTGTGGTATGGGACATGTGTCGGTCTGGCCATACAAACATGTATGCCAATAGGGTACCATACACTGGAGCAGCATGCAACATCACATAGAACAGTACCAAGAACAATGACATCTACCACAGTCTGTACACAGGCCAAAGTACATATTCACAATACACACTCTATTGACAATCACCATATGTACACAGACCTCACACTACAACACACTACAACAGAATGTCCAGGTTTTGTCCTCAAATATAAGGCCTACTATACATGACATGTCTAGCACTCTGATATCTCACTGTTTTCAGGTATGATGTCAGTAAATAATGATGGACTGAACATATGCACCTCTTACTGCATGACATATGTACAAAGGTTGACAAAGTCGTGGCTGGAGGCACAAACACTGGGCCAAAACTGATATGTTGCTGTGATAAACTCATACATTTACTGGTGTAACAGGGTTTGTTGTGACATATGTCTTCTGAGGGATATGAAGTCAGTAACTCACGTGGCTGTCACCATGTACTGACTGCAATCCTCAGAGTATGCTACTGCATTTCTAAAGATAGGAAATGTGTGAGTAACACAACACATGTAAGGCTCCAAACACTGGCCAGTCTGCAGATAGCCCTACAGGTGCGAGTTTCCCCAACCACATAACACTGTCATGACAGATATTAAATCATGTAGAACAGCCATATCCACACAAACCCTGTTAAACCAACATTACTTCAAATGTAGAAGAGCAATACTTACATTCTGTCCTCATGTCTGGAACACCCCCCCCCCCTGTTTGTTGGCCTGTCGCCACAGTGTATGTTGTAAGAGGTATATCCAACTACCCTCTGTGATGCTGTTTGTCAAACACCTACATGAAGTCCTGCTCACAGTGAAGGAAAACGGCCAACACTCACATGAAGTGCTTAGTTATAGAAGTGTGTTTCCATGCAATTGACTATAGGAATGATACCACAGCTGTTCCACATGCAATCGGCTAGTGGAGGGCTGCAATTCGTGCACAGACCATCAGCTGATCATGAGCATCACTTACAAAACACAAGCTGCTGCCTAAGCAAAGCAGGTGCCCTTTTCCACATCCACCAGAGAGGGAGTGAGAGAGACAGAGACAAAATAAGAATGGAAGGGAGTAGGAGAGTAAAATCCAAGCATGTTTGTGTCTGATCCATGGGTGGAGAGTGGTATCTGGGCATTATGATGGTTGCCTATATTGTGTACTAATCCATATGCACATGGCTGCACACATTTATGGCTGAGGATTGTCGACTAGAATCTTTACAATAATCCAAAAAAGAAAGCTGAGGTAAGGCTCCAGTGTCCAAATAAATGCAGAAACCAGTCTTCAGGCGTTGTATAAAATTAAGTCTTCTTTAATGTCACACAAGCGCTTTCACACAATGCTTCTTCAGGTGTATGAGTAACATAATTAACTACACCTATTTATATACCTAATTTAGTCACATGACCTAACAATCTATTAACATTAAAGTTATACAGTCACACAATGAATTTTAAACTACAATCTGTTTAAAAGAAAGAATTAGGGAGCACATATACCACATAGGGGAGGGGTCTGAAAATAATGCCTTGTCTAAACATGTTTCTAAAGTAGGTAAACAGCACACATTCAAGTTTATGATAGTTGCAAGAACATATGAAAACCTGAAATGTGGGGACATTAGAGATAGAACTGAAGAGATAGAGGCCAAATGGATAGTTATGTTGAGAGCTAATTTCGGCCATGGGCTTAATGACAGCATGCCCATCAAACCCATCTTGAGAAAAAGGGGGCTACATAGATAGATATGATACTAGGTTTGTTGTGATTATATATATATTTTTATATATGTATTTTTATTTAATAAGTAAGACTCACATATTTATGAGCATTTAAATGTTTTATTATATATATTTTTGTGTGAATAAATATATATTTTTATGTGAATAAATATATATTTTTATGTGTATATACATATATATATCTTTAATGAAATAATAGGATGGTTGATGCTAGCACTTTCATACACATTTATTTTTAATTCATTGTGTGACTGTATAACTTTAATGTTAATAGATTGCTAGGTCATGTGACTAAATTAGGTATATAAATAGGTGTAGTTAATTATGTTACTCATACACCTGAAGAAGCATTGTGTGAAAGCGCTTGTGTGACATTAAAGAAGACTTCATTTTATACAACGCCTGAAGACTGGTTTCTGCATTTATTTGGACACTGGAGCCTTACCTCAGCTTTCTTTTTTGGATTTTTGTCTGTATCAAGCTTTTCTGCAGAGGTATTTGGTGGTTATTGGGCACTTTTTGTATTGTCTTATTACTTCTATCCATGCCTGATAACACCAAAGCTATGGCCAGTGGTATGGAAGAAACTGAACTTGATTATTCACCCGTAACTAATCCTTCAAATAGCATTTCTAATTCTCAACAACCTGATTTAAGTGCTGAACTGTTTATTTCTAAAGTTACTGATCGAGAGAACCCTCTTTTAAATAGAGATTTAACTATTGATGGTGACAGTGAATCTGAAATTGACTTATTACTACTTCGTACTGATTTATTGACATTAGAGAAAAATATGTCGAAATTAGCTAGGCTGCAGTATGAGAAATTTCATCTGCAAGTTTGTCTGGCTGAAAATTTGATCCCACGGGGCCTGAGAATATTGAAAATGCCAGCTCAGGCTGACCGAGACTCTGTACTTGTTAGTGAATGGCAAAAATTAAATATTGCGACCAGCATGAGCTATATTAAATTGTTAATTAGTGCTGCAGAAAGAAAATAACTGATTCTTGTAGGAGAGGTGAAGACCAACTACTCGCAACTATGCACTAAATATAACGGAGATGTGTTCGCAAGACTGTTATCAGAAACTGTAGATAATGTTAACACGTATAAGCGTAAACATTTACAAATTAAACTGAAGAAACTAAGAAGAGATCACCAGGACTTTGCCTTAGGCAATATCTTCACTTGGCCACGTGACACAACATTTAGTGAATCCAGGCAACCCAGGCTGGATGATGAATGATGGAATGACGTCAGCATAGGAGCCGTTGAGGTCCAAAATGGCGCTTTGTCAGTACAACAGTGTGGAGCGACATTGCATTTAGAAAGCATGGAGAATGATGCTTTACGCATCCAGACAAATTCGCCAGTAGTGAATTCTAATGATGTGTTGGGTGCGAGAAGAAAGGTCGTCCTGACTACTGCAGAAGTACACAGGGGAGCGGAGGATGAAGTATTGAGTACTCTTCAACGTGAACAACCGTCTATGTTGAAAGAAGCTGTTGGTGCAGTTAATCCTTGTTTAAATTTTCTGCTTCCTATGAGGGATACCTCAGGGAATCAGAGAGGCTCTCAGGGGCAGAAGTACCAACCCAGGGGCAGGAGCAACACTCGATACAACAGGAAGTACGAAGAAGTGAAGGACAATATCTACACCATAAAGAAAGCCTTCCAACAAGTAAGACATATATAACAAATCTTTCTAAGCGTGTTTTAACAAACTTAGAAATTAATGTACTCTCAAAAGGCTTATCTTTTATACCTTCTAGTGATATGAATATCACAGATATAATTTTCGATGTTAAGATGTTCACAAAAAATTTGATGTTGAAATATTTATTTCAGCAGAATGCAGTGAATGATGGATATGTTTTTAATAGACCTAGGACTTTTGTCCCCAAACAAACAGCATTGATTAATGCATTTGAACAGATTGTTATAGATGATATATAGAAAACCTACAATGATAAGAAATGTAGAAATAAATGGCATAACCTTAATAAAAGTGAATTTGAAGCCTTGTATAAACTTGAAAATGATGCTGACTTGGTCATTAGACCAGCTGATAAGGGTGGGCGTATAGTTGTCTTGGATAGTGAGTTCTATGATGTTCTGACAATACTGATTTTTATCAGAAGATTAGATACTCTGATGTTAAAGAAATGGTTATATCGGTTAATAATAATATTAGGCAACTAGAACAAGCACATCTTATTAGCAAAGAACTAATTGAATATTTTACTAGTACCAAATACACTATTCCCCACATACAGGGTTTGCCTAAGATTCACAAGAACCCTGTCAGACCCCCCTATGAGACCTATAGTCTCAAGTAGTGGGTGGTGCACAGAGGCACTATCCATATATTTAGACAAAAAGTTAAAACCAGTTATAGATAAATCTGAATTCATTCTTAAAGACACTGAACAATTTCTTAATGATCTCTATGTATGTATGCAACAGGGTAAAATAAGTTCTGTTTTTTTATTAGTAACATTAGATGTTGTTTCATTATTTACTGTTATTTCTAACACAGTAGGTCTAGAGTTGTTTAGTGAACTCATGACCAGAATTAAATTGTATAAACCTGATGAAGTGAGAACATTGCATGAATTGATGAATATAGTGCTTATGAATAATGTGTTTTTGTTTAAGAACCAAGTTTACTATCAAAAGAATGGTGTAGCGATGGGGAGTTTATGCTCTAACACATATGCAAATGCAGTTATGTTGGCATGGGAGACAAAATATGTGTTTAATGGACCCTATAGTGATTTGGTATTATTCTATAGGAGGTTTGTCAATGATCTTTTTATTTTGTGGGGGGGAACAGCAGTAGAGTTGTTAGCGTTTGTTGAATATATTAATAATACAACACGATTTTTGAAATTTACCTTAAATTACTCTGAAGAGAGGATCAGTTTTTTAGATGTACTTTTAGAAAAAGGAAATTCAGGCACTATTAGCACTAAACTTTATAGGAAAGAATGTCATGTTAACACTTTGTTATCAAGGGAGAGTATGCATCCCAGATATGTATTTAGAAATGTTGCTCAAAATCAATTTTTAGAGCATCTAGATTAAGTGCTAATAAGGATGAATTTGAGAAGCAACTTATTAAAACCTGCTATGAATGGGAAGAGAGGGTATGAGAGAAATATCATAGAAGATGGTTTTATAAATGTAAAAACGATTGAGGGAGACAAGGGCTAAACCATACTTTTCGGATAAATACCATCGGGAAATAAATGAGAGAGACAATAATCTGAAGGTTAATATATCTTATTCAAGGGATGTTGGGAGATATACCAGTATTATTAATAATCACTGGAAGATTCTTATGACTGATCCTATCATCAGTAAGGTGGTAGGTTCGAGACCACAGTTTACCTTCAAAAATAAAAAGAATCTTAAAAGAAGGCTATGTAACAGTAGAGATAGTGTAACAGCAGTTAACTCCATCGGCACAAAACCATGTGGCAATTGTAAGCAATGTCAGTTTATTAATAAAGATATATGTTTTAGACATCCAGATACAGGTAAAGTTTTTGATATCAGGGTTAGTGGAACATGTGTGACTACACATGTGGTATATCTTGCTACTTGCTGTCTATGCAATAGTTTCTATATAGGCAAAACAGATCGTCGTTTAAAAGAAAGAATTAGGGAGCACATATACCACATAGGGAAGGGGTCTGAAAATAATGCCTTGTCTAAACATGTTTCTAAAGTAGGTAAACAGCACACATTCAAGTTTATGATAGTTGCAAGAACATATGAAAACCTGAAATGTGGGGACATTAGAGATAGAACTGAAGAGATAGAGGCCAAATGGATAGTTATGTTGACAGCTAATTTCGGCCATGGGCTTAATGACACCATGCCCATCAAACCCATCTTGAGAAAAAGGGGGCTACATAGATAGATATGATACTAGGTTTGTTGTGATTATATATATATTTTTTATATATGTATTTTTATTTAATAAGTAAGACTCACATATTTATGAGCATTTAAATGTTTTATTATATATATTTTTATGTGAATAAATATATATTTTTATGTGAATAAATATATATTTTTATGTGTATATACATATATATATCTTTAATGAAATAATAGCATGGTTGATGCTGGCACTTTCATACACATTTATTTTTAATTCATTGTGTGACTGTATAACTTTAATGTTAATAGATTGTTAGGTCATTTGACTAAATTAGGTATATAAATAGGTGTAGTTAATTATGTTACTCATACACCTGAAGAAGCATTGTGTGAAAGTGCTTGTGTGACATTAAAGAAGACTTCATTTTATACAACGCCTGAAGACTGGTTTCTGCATTTATTTGGACACTGGAGCCTTACCTCAGCTTTCTTTTTTGGATTTTTGTCTGTATCAAGCTTTTCTGCAGAGGTATTTGGTGGTTATTGGGCACTTTTTGTATAGAATCTTTACAATGTTTGGAAAATTTTGGCCTTGTAATGTTGACAATGGGACATGTAGCTCCTCAATATAATGATGTGGCAAAACCCACACTGCAATGGACCCTGTCATTACACAATCACCCCAACACCCACACAGGACACTGATAGCACACACAAACACACACTTACCAGTACTGAGTTTCAGTCCCCTACCTGACTATGTATTGCTATTACATTGTTATGCAGTTATTGCACACGTCACGGAGCTTACATGTTGGAGAGTTGCCCAAAGGTATCGTTGAAGGTGAGTGAGATCAGCAACAGTGCTAAAGGAGGGATAAGGGAAGTGTAGTACATGTGACTGTCCACAAAAGCAGGTGTCAAGGAAGACACAACCACACTTTCTTAGGGAATCACACATAGTATCACAGTTGGCAGGGTCAGGATTAGAATTCCTAACTAACTAGTTTGCTACACTACAGTATTACACAGTTATCACGTGCGCCACAGAGCTTATCAGGCTGATATATGGCAAAAGGGTTATTTTGAGGTGACTGACATCAGACGGCATGCTACAGTAGGGAAATGGGAGGTGTAGTGAGTGTGAATGGCTTCAAAATCATTAATCTCCACACAAACACACACACACACACACACACACACACACACACACACACACACACACACACACACACACACACACTTGCCAGTACCAACATGCATGGGTTCGTTGCTTCACAGGTGTGTAGTAGCTGACTGTGCCAGAAGGCTGTACAAGGCAAGGCAAAGGGAATACCTTGGCATCAGGCCACATGACAATGGTCTCCAGTGTGGCTCAGGGGTTTAGTCCCTGGATTGGCCCACACAGGTGGGTATTGTATTCACCATCAACTCATCAGGGTTACTATTGTGGGTGGCCAGTGCTGTGCACTGATTGCCATGTATGTGATCTATATTCCATAACATGGACAGTGTCTAGGTTGTGCACATGCCCCACATGCATGTTCTGTAATGTGTGGAAGTGTACCTGGGGTCTCTGTGGCATGTTGTGCGGACAGATTATCATCTGATGTGGCATTCCTGACCTCATGTGGTGAGACCTGACTATGGAACTGAGGTTGTGCCTGCACCTACATTGACAGCACGATACAGGTATTCAGTGGAGTTAGTGGCATCTGTCCATACAGGGCATGTTGCATAAGGCATGGTATTCCCTTTGTGGGTTACATTTGCAGACTCTACAGTTGTTGCAGACGTCCAGTGGGGAACATAGCAAAGAACCACTGTAAGCAATTATTTGCCTATTGTAGGGATGGAACATGGTGTCATGTCCTTTTAGTTGCTGGATAACACACAGTCAGGAGATGTTACACATCACAGTACATTCTGATGTCAGTGGCAGTGTTGTGATCAAAAGGCATGTAGTCCACTGCAATCACACCATGGTTACTATCTGTGGGCAATATGCAGGGAACTACCAATATAGTGGTTGTTGCCTACCCAAGTGTGTTTGTGTATGAGACATGGGTGGAGAGTGTTCTCTGGGTAATACAAGGGTTGCCTATATTGTTCACCAATCCATAATGTTACATGTAGGCCTATGGATTGTCTACACCAGCCTCTCTGCTGTTTGACATCTTTTGTCCTTGTAAGGTGGACATTGTGACATATAGTAGGTCCTCAATATAATAAATTAGCAAAACCCGCCCCACAATGAATCCTGTCATTACACAATCGCAGCAACCTCCACACAGGATACTCATGACAAACACAGACACACTCACACACACACACACACACACACACACACACACACACACACACACACACACACACACACACTTGCCAATACTGAGATTCAAACCCCTACCTAGGTATGAATTGCTACTACAGTGTACCACATTTATTGTATGCTCTACAGAGTTTATTGGATGGATGTTGTCCCAAGGTACTTCTAAGGTGAGGAACATCACCAACCCTTGTAAATATTGGCATTGGGTGATGTAGTGGGTGAGAGATCCCGAAAAATAATTTTACCCTAATCACACATTTACATTTGCCAGGTGTGAGGTTCAAACCTCTAACTACCTTTATGGACCATTATGTTACACATGCACCACTGACCTAACATAGTATAGGCTTTGCAACAGATACTTGTAAGGTGGATATCTGCAGGACTGCTAAAGTCAGGCTGTGAGATGTGTACTGGCTGTAAATAGGGACAAACACTTTGAAGTACACACACAAACACTTGCCACAGATGAGATTCAAACCCATAGCTGTGTAGATACTGTTACTACATTGTTCCTCATTTATAGCACGCCCCACAAAGTGTATAGGGCTAACCTTCTCCAAATGTATATTTCAAGGTAGATGACATCAGCAGGCTTGCTAAAGTAGGGCAATGGAAGGTGTAGTGACTGTGAATAGCCTCAAAAGCATTACTCTCTACACACATGCAGAGTTCCACAGTTATCATGTCTGAGATTAGAACTCCTACCTAACTAGTACATCACACTACAACATTATGCAGTTATCGCACACACCATGGAGCTTATAGGGCTAGCCCTTCTCCAAAGGTGCATTTCAAGGTGAATGACATAAGCAGCCTAGCTAAAGTAGAGCAATGGGAGGTGTAGTCTCTATGAATGGCCTAAAAATCATTGATCCCTACACACACACAAACACACAGAGTTTCACATTTGCCATGTCTGGGATTAGAACTCCTACCTAACTAGTACATCACACTATAGCATTACACAGTTTTTGCAAGCACCACAGAGCTTACAGGGCTGAATCTTTTCCAAGGAGGTATTTCAAGGTGACTGACATCAGCAGTCTTGCTAAAGTAGGGCAATGAGAGGTGTAGTGACTGTGAATGGCCTCAAAAGCATTGATCCCTACACACACAGAGTTTCACAGTTGCAATGTCTGGGATTAGAACTCCTACCTAACTAGTACATCACACTATAGCATTACACAGTTATAACACACACCACGGAGCTTATAGGGCTAGCCCTTATCCAAAGGTGTATTCCAAGGTGAATGACATCAGCAACCTTGCTAAAGTAGGGCAATGGGAGGTGTAGTGTCTATGAATGGCCTCAAAATCATTGATCCCTACACACACACACACACACACACACACACACACACACACACACACACACACACGCACACACACAGAGTTTCACAGGTGACATGTTTGGGATGAGATCTCCTGGCCAACTAGTGTATCACACTATAGCATTATGCAGTTATTGCGTGTGCCACAGAGCTTACGGGGCTGAATCTTGTCCAAGGAGGTATTTGAAAGTGACTGACATCAACAAGCTTGCTAAAGTAGGGCAATGGGAGGTGTAGTGACTGTGAATGGTCTCAAAAGCATTGATCCCTACACACACAAACAGAGTTTCACAGTTGCCATGTCTTGGGATTAGAACTCCTACCTAACTAGTACATCACACTATAGTATTATGCAGTTATTGCATGTGCAACCGAGCTTACAGGGCTGAATCTTGTCCAAGGAGGTATTTCAAGGTGACTGACATCAGCAGGCTTGCTAAAGCAGGGCAATGAAACATGTAGTGACTGTGAATGACCTCAAAAGCATTGATACCTACACACACAAACAGACTTTCAAAGTTCCCATGTCTCAGATTAGAACTCCTACCTAACTAGTACATCACAATATAGTATTACACAGTTATTGCATGCGCCACAGAGCTTATAAGGATGATCTTTCTTCAAAGGGATATTTCAAGGTGACTGACATCAGCAGGCTAACTAAACTAGGGTAATGGAGAGTGCAGTGAGTGAGAATGGGCCATAAACCATTCCTCTGGAAACACACACAACACTCAATCACACACAACTTTACATTTGACAGGACTGTGTATATGACTGCTAGATGAATAATGACTTGTACTCTCATGTTACACAGTTGCCACAAGCACCACAGACACTATAGTGCTAAGGGCTACCAGAAGCAAATGTCTACAGTGATAGACATTGGCACATCATGTGATATTGGCCAATTTGATTTGTGGAAGGTGGGACAGGCCTCATGATGGGAAGCTCTTTGTTGCTGTCTGTCTCTGTCTTCCCCACATCTCTGTTTGTGTATGTTTGACCTATTATAGTGTGTTGTCCTTGGATATATGTGTGTATTCCTATCCAATTGTGTACAAAGCATGACTGGTGTACAATGTGGAGTGTGTGCACAGACATCTGTGACTTATATATATATGTATAGTCTACTGTTTGCAGACATGGGCTTCATTTCTGTAAGTGTGGGAGCATGCCGAGTCTGACCCTTCTGTATTTTGTTGTCAGACATGGGCTTTGTTTCTCTAAGTGTGGGATCCTGCCCAGTATGATCTTCTGTACTGAATGTGTGAATCCATTTCAGGTAGGTTGTACTCCAGTGCAGGTATTTGTGTTCTACACCTACAGCTAGCAACCTGTTTCTTTAGGATATCTTTAGATAGATTGACAATATAGAGTTAAAATGGGCAAAGGATAGTGGGATACTGTAACTAATTGTGTCTGTGCTGCTTCTGCTACATGGTTTTGGTGTTAGCAGAGATATTCAGACATGTGTACTGTTTTACATTGTGATGTATTATGTCATCAACTACTGACAGATAAACGTATTTTCTTGCAGTAATTTCCTGGAGAATACAAGATGAATTAAGCTGTTTCCAGTATTGTGGTCTGCAGCCTACATATTCTTGCACAATCATGCCATTCTGGAGGGGGAGCTTCCGATGGGTCTGTGTAAATGGTCCAGCACCTTGGTACTATGGTGGCTGAGGATTCCATGCTTGTACATCTATCGACGTGACAGAATGGCCATATCCTGCTGTGGCCATACCTCTCAGCTGTACAGATTCACACAGGTTACCCAGAGGCAGGGCTCATATATTTGGTCATTACTCCTTCACATTGTGATTTATGAGCAGGTTTGTAGCCACCCATTCCTGTGTTTGAAGGCAGGGATAGTATGGGCATACATCAGAGTTTCTGACTTCACACACTTCATGGCGTCCATGCCTCTACCCCTCTCTGTTATTCTATCCAATTCCAGACATTATGCAAGCGATATCTGATAAGTATCCCTATAGTTATCAGTTCATCCCAGCAGTATTTAGGGGTTGGTCCACAGTTCATGCAGTAGGACATGGTGGACATGCTACTGGGATTTGTCAACATGGCCTTGCATTTGTGTTCTGTGGACTGTGTTATGTCATTATTTGGAACTGCATGAGATAACATACATTGGCAATATGGGTGAGACACATGTCTTTGACAGAGGACTGTAGGGAATTTGGTAGTGATACAGGCCATCTGTAGCAGGCCAGTGCATTCTGTTACTCCTACAGTCCCAGGCTGCAAGCCACTGTATTCTCCTGGGGTGACAGGGTAGGTGTGCAAGGTGTTAATGGCAATAGTTTCTGTCCTTATTAATCCATTGCTGTGGATGCTGGCAGGGTGCTGCTTACAGCTAGTGACACACCTGCATGGGACACCTCTTCAGCATGCTGCATTCTGTGGGTATTTCCATACAGAAGTGTAAGTCATATTGTACTCATTCCCAACAGCAGGGATATGACCTGTGAGGAACCTGTGGCTGATGGTGGGGTGAGCTGAGTGCATGTGTGCTATGGAAGCTACTTGCAGCTGGCTCACAGATATACGTGGGACATTCCCCTTATGCTGGCTTGTGCAGGGACATCAGCAGTTTCACAGTACTTCATAACTTTGCCTTTTGTGGTCTGCCCGTGTTTGGCCAGACTACATCAGTATTCCATACTACACAGCCAACTAATGTGCTGCTAAACTGTATGTACAAATCCAAAGGTGTGTCCATTTGACAGTAACATTTTATACACTCTCTGTCTAGGGTACTTCCACCTGTGTACTGTGTATATATCTGGGCCCACATTCATGCCATGTTCATCTTTCAGATGGTGACAGAAATTACATCTGAACAATTACTATGGATTACTGCTGGATTGGGTCTTGTTGGGCTGCAGTGTGTTTGGCACTGCAGTTGTTAGAACTTGGCCCTGTCATCAACAATACTGGCCACTGGCCACCAGGATACAACCCTCCATGCCTGCATGCTGACTACTTTCACACAATATACAACACACAACAACCTAACACACAGAGTCCTGCATATTGTACATGTGCAACAATTATCCTGCTAATTTGGCCAGATCAGGTAATCTGTGCTCCACTGTTATTAAACCCACACATACATGTTACTACATTTCTACACAGGATTGTGGTGGGGGCACACCTGACAACTGTAAACATTTGCTCTGACTATACTGGTATTTCAGGTACTCTGTTGTCTTCCATTTCATTCTGTATTCTGACCTATCATGCAGTTAGAGGCATATCAGTGTAGTACAGATCTTAGGTTTTATTGACCTTCATTTCAGTTTCAGACTTCTTACCCTTCAGAACTAACATCCCACTGCCTGACCTGTTGTAGTCTGTCTGTGTAGGTCTTTAAGGGGCTGTTCTCCATTGCCATCAATCAGAGGCCTTAGCACAGTCTTTTTTATTTGTGGTCATCCACACCTGTCCTGTTGGCTGAGACTGTTGTTGGGTATGTCTGCCTCACTGACATGCATGTGTGTGTCCTATGGACATACATTTGGCCCACCACATGTCCTGCAGTGGGATTTGTCACCTTGTCTAGTACTGCCTACTATGCTGACACCAGTATTTGTTATGGATTTCATGCTGCCCATATACGTGTCTACTATCTGCTGCCATCCCATTCAGCCGCTGTATTCCCTTGCGTGCTTACATCCGTACCAGAGAAACAAGTAAGAGAACATACTACTCCATTCAGCAACTGATAGTGAGAGTGATTTACTTTGGGGCTTTGCCAGTATTGAGGATGGTGCTGGAGGGCTGACTATGTTGGATGCACATAGTACACTCCCTATACATGGTTAAGCACAGGTAGTGTCATGTTTGGCATCCCTTTTACTGTATGTGCGAGTCAGAGAGAGGTGTCATCCCCTGGGTTCCTACCATGTCAGTGTATGTGATATGCGTTGCCTCTTTGCCAAAGCCTGGGCATACTGGGCACACCTCCTTCTGCCTACAGGGGTGGCTCAGGTTGTTCTTTCTCCTCCAAGTCACTCTGTGCCTGTGCTGACCTTGGCAATGGTGGGGGCTGGGTGGCCCTGCCCCGTGCTGTTCCTGCTGCAGCTGTTTCCATAGGATCATATTGTGTAACATGACACATACAATGACAAGTTGGGTACATGTAGCTGGAGAGTACTGCAAGGCTCCACCGGATATGTCCAGGCACCAGAACTGTGACTTGAGCATCCCAAACACACATTCTATTATGATTCTGGTTTGTGAGTGTGCCTCATTATGGAGTTCTTGTTAGTGTGTGTGTGCATTTCTGATGGGTGTCATCAGCCATGGCTCCAGTGCATAACCAGCATCCCCCACTAGGAGGCCATATGGGATGTCCCCATTGGAAAATCTCTGATACAGCTGTGTCATATGCCAGATGTGGGAGATTCTAGGGCTGCCAGCACACACATTCATATAATGCCCTGGGCATCACACACAACTTGGCAGTTGATGGAGGGGAAGCCCTTGCAGTTTATGTAGACCCTACCCCCTCACCAGGTGGTGCTTTGATGTGTATGTGTGTGCAGTCTATAGCACCCACTACCTCAGGGTATTCTGCTATTTGGTGGAAGAGATGCATATTGCTGGCCAACACCTCACGGGTGTTGTGGAAATATATGTGCTCACCGGCATGTGCTGACATGGCATCCAGGAACTGGTGGAGTACCCTGGATGCTGATGCTTGTGAGATCCCCATGATATCCCCAGTTGGCCTTTGGAAGATACCTGTGGCTAGTATTCTTAAGCCTACACATGCCTTGATATCCACTGGGATGGGTTCCCCTCTGTTGGTTCTGTGTGTGAGGTTTGGCTGGCACAGCTCAACAATTTGCTGTAGGAGGTCCCTGTCCACCCTATAGCGCTCCACTATCTCCAGCTCATGTAGCCCCTCGTAGGTTACCCTGGGTCTGTACACCCTTCTCCTTCTCCTCACTGTGGGTTGGTCATCATCATTCTCATCCTCACCACCCTCAGCCTCTTCCACATATTGATTTATGAGAGCAAAAGCAGCCCCTATAATTTTGTTGCTTTTGTTAGGTAAAATTTCCCTATTTGTGTAGACCGGTGGTGTAGAGTTTGTGGAAAAAACTAGAGGAAAAGGTGTTTTCATAGTTTATAGTAGTGTGCTGGCTGGGCTGGGCTGCTGCCTGTGTAATTGGCTGGTTCTGATACATTTCACCTGCCAGCTATGCTAGTTCTCCTTGATTACCTTCTTACTGCTGTTTTCCCTTCCCATCGCCTTCCTGTTTAAGGCCCGAGGTGTGCAGTGCAAACCCAGTGCTCAGATGTGAACGAAGCTGCTATTTTTGTTTAAAACCCGGTGAGTGGCACGCGCTCCCATTCAGGCAATGTAAACACTGCTAGGCAGCTTCAGACACACCCCTTCCTTAGCTGTGCTTAGCTAAGGGCAAACATAGGCCAAAGAGCTCCAATAAGCTTACAGCATGCATGACACACCCCCTTATGAATTCATCTAGCTCTTAGGCTTACACCATGGTATTACTGCACCTACACAGTTGGGTGCAAGCTAGCACTGACAGGAAATCTGTGATTCAGTATCACTGCTCTCAGTTGCATAGGATTGACTGTTAATGCATGGTTACAAAACCGACACTCAGCCTTTCCCCTTAGCAGCCACTATTCCATGGTCTTGTTGTGTTATGCATGCCATTGACTATTATGGCAAAATTATGATTTTGGTTTAAAAGCTTATTTCCAGCTTTTTTTATTATTTTTGGGCAGATCCCATTTGTGCACCGCTGCCCTGCGCTTAAACGGCCGAAATCGGCCAACAAAAAAAAAGTTAATTTTTATAATTTTGCAATTAATTTTCATGCCTATGGCCATATATTTGGCCTTTTGCATGCCTAACCCTTCTAATATATGCATTTGTATGAGCTGTCATGCCTCTGTTTTGTAGTTTGCAGAAATGTATTCAGCTACTGGCTGAATACATTTCTGCAGTCCACACTATTCCTGCATGGATGCCTACCTGCTTCCTGGATTGCTAATTCACCTCATTTGTGTTTTTTTACCAGCAAATGAGGTAATTAGCATACAGGGGCTGTGTCTGTACAGGAATAGTGCAGGAGGGCTCGTGCACACCCCAGGAGCTTATTCCTGGATCGAACAGCAGCCATATTGCTCGCAGCAGCTCTTGCACTATTCCTGCATACCATGCAGAGCTTGCTGAATCCTGGGGATAGTTTAATTGTTATATGGTCTTAATTTACTGTGATACTCTTGCCTTCAATATAATCATGGAATTTCCAGCAAGCAAAGTCTACATAAGGCATCTCTTTTTCTATCTGTGTATAACATGTTTATGCATCCACTAATCCTCTGGATGCATAAGTTATAGTCTACCCTCTTTTAGCAGTACAACTCCTAGATCTTTGTTATCCATTATTTAGTTGTAGGTAGCACATCATATAACTTGAGAGCTAATGCATTGCAACTAGGTGCTTAAGCAACTGAAAATTCCTCTTTCTTCTTCTGCTGATCAGTAACATGCAGCATCATGTTCTGATAGTTTCCTTCATGGTATTATGACAACTGACAAGTGAAATACAAACATAAACATACATTGCGCCTTGCCTAACAAATGCATAAGAAATGATTTGTCAGTAGGTTCTGCATGTTAACAATATTTGTGACCTTGTAGTATCTAATTTTAGTACATTTTTAGTCAAGATATGACCCATATATTTAATAGAAATTACACAAATTCAGCATTTGGTTCTCTCAAGTTTCAAACATTCAGAACATAATCTATCAAGAAGCTTTATTAGACACATATTATGGTCCTGCTTTTAGCACCCCATACAAGAATGTTATAGGCTATCTTGATGAATTCATCAAGCCCTTCAGCTATAGCTGTTATTGCCCTCTGGAACATTTCTTGAGCTGATGAGATCTTAAAAGTAATCTTTAGAATCTGTATCAATGCAAGGGTATGCTAATTCTAGATTGTTTAGAACTGGGCTCATCCAACTTGGTTTGCCAGCACCCCTGGGTTGCATCACACATAGAAAAAGATGTATCATTCAGCATAATCCTTACTAACTCTTCAAAAGTGTGATAGGGATAATGGTCTCATTTGAGTGGTATGTTTAGGCCTTGGGGATTGATGCATATTCTTACTGTGTCCTCTTTCATAATTATTACCATACTGTTTACTCAGCCTTTTAGTTCTGTCTAACTTCCATTGCTTATGTACCTTTCAGCTCTTGCTCAGGTTTAGCTCTGAATGCAACTGGTATTTGAATCTTTCTTGAATCATGAATCACAAATTCTGCCTGCAGACAACCTAAACTTTAAAACAGATCATCACATTTCTTCAGATTCTCATCTATATTCTGCACCCTGTGACTTATGTACCAAAGCACTAATGACACACTCTTTTAATACATTTATTTCAGAAAGGAACTTCTTTGCCAATGACATCATGTTTCTGTGCATACTGTACTTAAACGTGTACTTTACATTCAGCATTGGATTCTCCCTGGGCAGTGATTGTCTCAGAGCTGTTTAAACCATTGTCTGGAATGCCTCTATTACTGTTATCTTTGACTTTGTGAACATACTGACTTCATGTCTTCAGCATTAACAGTAGGACTGCTCTGAAGGGTGGCTGTATTTTTATTGTATATTGCTGTAGAAAATAAGTAACTATGAATATGAACTGCAGGAATCTTTTTATTATGTCCAGTATAACACAATCATCTCTGTTCAGAACATGGAACTTCTAAGGGGTCTGTATTAGATAATCGAACTTTCAAAAGTTCGACTGTCATATGGTCACCATATGATCGAACTTTTAAAAGTTCGAACATCTAATAAAAAAAAATAAACTACCCAAATAACCTCCCTGAATGTTTTAAGCAGGGGGGCAAGCCCCCTGCACCCCCACATGGGGGCTGTGTCTCCCACATGTCCCCACTTTTTAAATATACCAACTCCAAGATCACACTATGGTGCAGAAAAAGGAAATCTTCCCATTCCGTGCTGTACAGAGATCTCCGTTAAAGTGTTCGAACTTTCAAAAATTAGATTATATGGTGTCGACCATATGACAGTTGAACTTATGAAAGTTTGGTCATCTAATACAGACCCCTTCTAAGGGCATTATCTGGAACAGCTATTTATATTTCTTACATTTGTATTCACAGTCCACCATTCTTGACCACATAGCAGGATGAATAGGAGCTGTAGTAGCGTGAAGGATACCATTTTCCTCATATGTGAACTGAGGGCCACTATAAGCCATTATATTAGGCGCCAGCAAACCATATAAAGCAAACAAGGTCTTTAGTGGCTTGAGATGTAATATGTAACATTATGAATACCTCTAGCCATTTAGAATTAGCATCTATCATGATTATGAATATGTTACTCAAGAAGGGCTTGCAAGGTCAGTATGCTGTCCTTTCTCAGCCTTCCCCATGACATTTTCAGGAAAGTACAGGGATGTGTGGCAGTCTCTTTTGTTCCATTTGGCAAGGTACATGGTCTACAAATTTGCTCCAACTCTCTTCCTAATATTGGCCACCAGACATAGTTACATTTTCAGTATCTCTAGTTCCCTAATGTGTATCTCCTTCTTCACTGCCTTCCTTAGGTTTAACTGCAAACTCGCTGTAGATCCACAGTAGACATAACTCCAGCCAGCAGACAGCTCAACCTTCCATGCATAAAGCAGTTTTAATTTCTCATCCACTCTGTGAGGCTAACCCTTGATGACGTATGCCAAAACCTTGGAAAATTCACTGTCAGTCTGTATCACATGAGCCACATGCTCAATGTTTAAAGAAGCCTCTTGATATTGATGCACCAGCAAGCCACCTCTGTTTACCACCTCTGTTCTCATATTCATAGTACTGAATATAGGGAATCTTGAAAGTCTGTTGGTATTACTGTGCACTTTCAACATTTGAGACTAAAAATGATAAGATGAAGGTGGATTTTTTTGTGTTCCTCAAACAAGGTGATTGGTGGTTCATGATCTGTCAAGTCTGAATTTCCATCTCTACAAATATTGGTTGATTTTTTAATTCTAAAGATCAGGACCAATACTTTTTTCTATGCCTGCACATTGCTTACATTACTTTTCTGCAGAGTCAAGAGTTAATTATATATTTGCAATTATACAACAACCCCCCCATTAATATTCCAAAATGTGCACGCTGATTGGTCAGCATGAACATTGTAAATCAGAGTTATAGTAATGGAAAAAGGTCCGGTCGCCCGGACTTTTTCCATTAGTATAACTCTTTTTTTTTTTACAGCAGCGGAGGCATAAGATCTCCATTGCTTTTAACTGTCTCGCTATGTTAAGCGAGTTTAACATAGAGACAGCTTTAAAAAGTAACAGGGATCTTCCTATCTCCGTTGCTTTTTAAGGTGTCTTCTATGTTAAATGGGTTTAACATAGCGATAACTTTAAAAAGCAGCGGAAATTATCCGTTGCTTTTTAAACTGTCTTGCTATGTTAAACTCCTTTAACATAGGCGAGACACTGTAAAACAGCGGAGATCTTGCTTTCTCGTGCTTTTATACAACTCTGATGTACTGTGCAGCATACGCGCAGTACATCAGAACTGCAGAATACCAGACAGCTGTGGAAGGGCAGCAAGGAGTTATACAATGCCATTATTTAAGAAAAGTAATTTTTTCTTAAATAATGTCATTATAATAGCAATAACCACTTCGGTGTGGGTAATGCTGGATTTACCCACGGTTGTCTTTGTTTGGCCACTTGGGCTTTGCACTCGTGGCCAAACCACACCAACCATGGGTAAATCCAGCATTACCCACACCCAGGTGTGGGTTATTGCTATATTATATACTCTTCCCCAGTGAGCATGGCTAATGTACTCATTATTCCAGTACCATATGAAGAAGTGAAACAAGCTGTAGTGAGAAGTAACCTCTAATTATAATGTATAAGAACAGTTTCACATCACATGCTCCTTGCTTTTCTTAGAAAGCATTCTGTTCATGTAATTACCACTGTCATAAAGTAGATAGAAGTATTTTGTTTGGGAAATAAAGCTCTTGTAATCGTTGACTAGACCCCAAATGCTTTCAGCTCTTTCACACATAAAGTCTTGGGTGCTCCTTTAAAGCTCTTTAACTTCTTTGGCCAATCTAATCTCCAACACATGACTCAGGTATTTTATTTGCTGTTTTCTAAACATACACTTGGACTTCTTTTCTCGTAGTCCACCCTTTATAGGCATACTGCAAAACTTTCTGAAAAGCTCTCAAGTGTTTACATTCACTTTTTCCTGCTTCCAACAAATCATTTAGGGCAACAAGTTTTCCATTATTATTTACAAGACAGAGGATACAGAGCTGACTGTAAATGGCAGCCTATATTATTCATTTATTCAATTTTTTTTTGTTTTAATGGTGCACTCACTATATAAATAAGGAAGCAAACCTTTTTTGCATACTAATGATCATATATTTCTTAGATTCATAATCGAGCAACAGTTATTGATATGCTGAGAAAAGGTCAGCCTTTGAATATAGTCACTTCCTCCCCTCAGCATTATTACCTCTACTATCTATGACAATGGACATGTCTCAGCCTTAATAGCTCACTTCATAGTTAGTTTATGTTCTAAACACAATTGGCATTGCCCATGTACTGTGGCTTCACTAGTAATTATTTGGCTTTCTCCAACCTCACCATAGGAGATTTACTGTTGCTGTCTCCACTGACCAAAGCCAATTATGAGTTGAAACTAGCCTCTGAAACAAAGAGAAACCACAAGTCCTTCTTCAGTTATGTTAGGAACCTCCATGGCAAAGCCCAAGTTTACCACTTACATTGATCTTGTTGACTTAGACAACCTGCTAGCTGATAGGTTCAGCGCAAACTTCACCCACCTATCACCCCTCAAAGGCACAGTCGACATCCCTGATACTTGTCCCACACCTCATATCTCCATAGATCAAGTGTTAAAGGCCCTATTCAAGGAAAAGAACACAGTTCCATGGGACCTGATAGCATCCCAGGCTGTATTCTGCACCACCTCCAGCAAGAACTAGCTTCGCCATTGAGCACCCTATTCAATCACAGCCTAATTACAGGCTTCATTCCAGCAAAGTGGAGAACTGCCATTGTCATCCCCTTGCACAAAGGTGGTGCCACTACTGACCTGGGAAACTATCGCCCCTTTAGCTTGACAAGTCTGATCTGTAAAGCCATGGAGTGTATTGTTATGCATCTCATAAACAAGGACATTGACAATCTCCAAGCACTTCACCCCACCCAATTTGGATTCATCAGGGGCAGATTTTGCCTATTGAACCTGGGTGACTTCTTTGAGACTGTCAGTAAAGCCCTAGATGAGGACAAGTCAGTACATACAGCTTACCTTGACTTGGCCAAAGCTATTGACAAAATCCCCCATTCGGGCATCATCAAAAAGCTAACACAACTTGGTGTAATCCCTATCTCGTCAGGTGGGTGGCCAACTGGCTCACCGATGTTACTGTGATATCAGTTGCTACATATAGACATTTCTCAAAGCATCCATTGTTGCATGAAGAATGAAATGCATAGCCCTACAGGCAAGCTCAAAAGCGTTAGTAAATTTCTAACCAAGTCTGAGTAGAAGGGACACAAATCTGAGTTCTGGAGTTATATGCTAGGTGGTTCGTACATAAATAATCTGCTCAGAAGAGATGAGGCATTTCAGAGGAGCTTTGTTACCAGAATAAATGAAATCAATGTAGACATTCTGGCAAAGGCTGCCTGCTTGATTGTGAGACAGTCAAAAATCAAGTTAAAATTGAATGCTGTTCCATATGCCTTAACAACTCCAAGGAAGGTGCTATTCCCTTTCTTATCTAGACTAGAAGCAGAACTTAACAGATAACAAAACCTTGACATAACTGAGTCTAAATGTCCCAGAATTGCAAGCTTTATTCCAGCATGTACAAAATGGATACCCATAGTGTTGTGTCTTATCTAAACAGCTCATGTACAAGTAATTTACATTCAGAACACAATTACCCAAATCAGATGACTTGTTGTTTCATCAAGACAGAATCCTTGTACCCCATCACAAAGAGCAAAAGTACTGCATCAAATACTCATATGTAATCAGGGTTTCACAAAATGTCAAGAAAGAGCCAAATGTCAGCGTAGTGGTCAAATATCAACCAAGACATTAGCAACCTAGTGTCTAAGTGTCATTTCTTTATCATGCACAAACCATCACAGTGATAAGAGCCACCTATATGTACAGCCATAGCCCAAGACACATGACAAAAGACTGTGGCATACCTTATATGAATGTGAAGGCAACTATTGTAACATGGACAGTATTCTTGAGCCAACCACAACTAGCCAGAAAATAATAGCCAAGTTCAAAACAATGTCCACCGGATATGGTTTACCCATTGACTTAGTCACAGGCAATGGTGCACAATTTGTGTCCAGTGAATTTCAACAGTTGTTGATAAATATAGGTTTACTCATTCCATATCAAGTCTGCACTATCTGCAATCAAATAGTGAATCTCAGAGAGGGCTGCATAAACTGCAGTAAGAATGTTTAGACAACTAGATCCACACCCAGCACTAATGCCATTCCATGCAACCGATGTAAGTCTTTTTTGCATTTCATGTTCAGAAGACACATACAAGCTGATATGCCAACATTAGAGCCAAATTTTATACCAAAGTTATGTCCAAGAAAGTAGTCTAAACTACATTCAAGCCCTATTGGAAAACTCCTTCATAATTCCATTACACAAAGGTGGCACATCCACCAAAACGTCAAACTATGGCCCTATAGCAATCCTTCCTCTTCTCTCCAAAGTATTTGAAAAATTCATACATCAGCAACTCCTAGCCCATCTTACTTGATATCCAATTTCTTTATCCTACCCAGCATGAATTTTAACTCGACCACAGCACCAAAACTGCCCTACTACATTTCCTAGACACCATTAATCAAAGTAAACCTCAGGTAATTTTGTCTCCACTGTTCTGGACTTGTCAAAAGCCTTTAGCATGGTCTCACATCAATGACTTCTCCAAAGACTAAATCTTACAGGCCTCACAACTCTCTCAACTAGCTGGTTAACCACCAGCTACCTAAAGAATCCTACCCAGTCTGTAAAATGTAATGACTCCTACTCCACATTCCTTCCAGTCACTACAGGAGTTCCCCAAGCTCCACACCTGGGCCAATACTTTTCCGTATTTGCTTAGCCCCAAATCATCCCATATTAGAAACTGTCACACAGGCAGCCTTCACCTCTACAGAAAACTGGCTAAATAAATCTCAATTGCTCTTAAACCCAACTAAACCAAACTACTCCTGTTCCTTCCCAAAGACTTAAAATCATATTATCTCCTCAAACACAAAAAATTAAAACATCACCAACACAAAATTACTAGGAGTTATCACAGATAACTTAAAATTGATCTGCACATTGACACTGCAGTTACAAAGTTAAACTGCAAACTAGGCTTTCTATACAGAGCAAAGTACCTTCTAAGCGATCATAGTAAAAATACAGTTGCCACCTCCTTTCTAATTCCGACCATCATATATGCCTCACCAATATTCACAAATCTCATGAATTTCACCAAACACAAACTAGAAAGCACTTACAACAAAATTAACAAATTATTCTGCAGCATCCCAAACTGCTCCCACCACTGCATGGTGCTCAATACCCTCAACTCGCTTTAACTTCCCCAACACGTCAGACCCTTCCAGTACACAAAATACTTCACCATCCACTTAAAATACTCTGTCAAATCTTATCCAATGACATATACCAAATAGAACCCTGAGATCCTCAGAACATAAACTAACATTTGCTAATAAATCAAATAATTATTATCATGACTTGCTATTCTCTGTCACCATTTCGAAGGCATAAAACAGACTTCCATATCACATCAGGCTTTTAAATAATTTGCAACAATTCAAATCTGCCCCCTAAAATACCACCTGGTACCTAATAAACTATGCAAACTGTACTACACCTACAGTTTGAAGTAGGCAATTCTAACTCTGTCTTTTATGGATACTATACAAGTGTATTAATATTGTATTTTAGATTTTACTCACAATATCTTGAAAACATGCATTTCCTTAATCGGATATGCTTTGTAAATAATTTCTATTGACTGTTTGCTTTGAAATACTTTGCAAATTGTCTTTGTTTTTCTTTTGAATTGTCAAAATGTATGTCTATCTGTGTTTTGAATATTTTCTCCATCCACTCCAGGTTCCTCTTAAAGAGGGCTAGAGAGGTACTCTGCTTGACATGGAGAGGGAATCTATTCCACAGATGGGGGAGTCCTGGGGACACAAATCTATCCCACCAACAAGTTCTATTAATGTCACAGACCAGGTTTAGGCCTTGCGTATGGGTTGCTCGAGTGGATTTTGACTTATGGTTATGCAGCAACTTGAACAAGGCTGGGTCTGAGATGGCCCTGTATGCCAGACACAGGTCACCTCTGAGGAGTCTGTATGAGACTGAGTAGAGAGACAGGGCTTTCATCTATATATCTATCTATATATGACAGGTATCTGAGACCCTAGATTTTCCTGGTCAGGAACCTCTGTGGTCTCTCCAGCTGCTGCATGTGCTTGGCAAGGTACATGCTGAATGGGGCATTGAACTTGATAATGGGGCTGATAAGGAAGGAGAACAGAGGTGTTATGACCTCCTTGTTCCTGGATGAAATACCCTTACTTATGAGGTAGGCCATGTAGAAAGTCTTCCATACAATAGAGGCAACATAATGGTCAAAAATCAGGTTGCTATCAACCTGGGTGCCCAAGTCCCTCATGACTGATTGCATGCTTAGTACATTGTTATTAATGTGATAATTAGTGAGGATGCCATTTTCCCCAAAGGGGATAATGATGCATTTCTTGGCATTCAGTTTGAAGCCATGCTCCTGACACCACTCATTAGTTTGGGTAAGGACCTCTTGGAGGATTTTCACATAACTAGAGGAATTTAAGACAGCACTTAGCTTGCAGTCATCTACAAACTTAGTCAGCCACAAACCATTGGTTTTGGCATGCACTTCAGAAAAGTATATACCAAACAGTAGAAGCCCCAAGACTGATCCTTGGGGTACACCACTTGTTACAGGTCTACTACTAGAGGTGGCTTTCCATATTTTGACTGAGTGGGTTCTATCAGTGAGCCAGTTAGCTACCCATCTGGTAATGTACGGGTTGATGCCTAGCTGGGAGATTTTATCTATTATGCCTGAGTGGGGAGTAGTGTTGAAGGCTTTGGCTAGGCCAAGGTAGGCAGTGTGCACCGTCTTACCCTAGTCCATGGCCTTGGTGACTGTTTTGAAGAAGTTGACCAAGTTTAATAGGCATGATCTCCCTTTGACAAAACCAAACGGTGTGGGGTCAAGCATTTGGAGGATGCCAATGTCCTTGATTATAAGGTCCATGATAATGCATTCCATGGTTTTGCAGATCAGGCTAGTTAGGCTGATGGGCCTATAATTGCCTGTGTCAGTGGATGCACCGCCTTTGTGTACAGGGATGACAGTGGCTGTCCTCCACTTGACTGGGATGAAGCCAGTGCTCAGGCTTTGGTTGAATATGGTGCCTAATACAGCTGACAGCTCATGCCTGAGTTCATGTAGGATGCAGCCAGGGATGTTGTTGGGTCCCATGATGACTGTATTTTTTACCTGTGGTGATGAGGGGAGTGGGGCAGGTGCTGGGGATGTCCTGGTTTACTGATGGGGGGACACGGGGGTGAAGTTTTCACTGAACTTGTCTGCCAGCAGGTTGGCTATATCTACAGCGTTTGTGTATGTGATATTTTTGACCACCAGTTCAGAGCAGATTTGGGTGTTACCTCTGAGATTGTGGACATATGTGAAGAAGGCCTTGTGATTGTCCTTAGTGGATGTGGCCAATTCGGACTCAAAGTTAACCTTAGAGGATTTCACCAGTGACCTTAGTTGCTTGTTCAGACAAAGGAGAGATTGCCTCCAACTCGGCACCTGCTCCTTCTCTGTCCTGGACAGCAATTTTTTCCTTTTATTATGGAGTTTGTTTATTGCTGCTGTCCACCAGATAGGTTTACTCTTCCTTGAGAAAGATGATTTGGTGCTGTCAGGTATTGCTGAGTCCATACAGCTAAGTAGGTACTCACATAGTTTTTTGGTGTAGGCTTGGACATTAGTGTTAGTTCCAACTGAAGGGATGATGGCTGTGAAGCTGCATATGCCTGCTCACAGGAGATTGTAGTCAGGTTTGGACTCATGTTTGTTAGTACCAGGTCCAGGATATTTTAACCTCTTGTGGGAGTGTCAACCAGCTGACCCAATGCATTGGCATTGATGAAGTCAAGGAATCTCTGGGCATTCCTGTTTGGGCTAGAATAGGTCTTCCACTCTATGGTTGGGTATTTAAAGTTACCCAGGATCAGGGTAGAGGTTTGAATCTTGATGGATTCAAGTAGGTGCAGATAGGTGGAGTGGGCATCCTGAGTCATGGTTGGGGGTCTGTAGATATGATTTGAATAGATGTTTTGTCAACAGTTAACTGCACTTGGAGTGTCTCCTGTGCGTCACACCATTTGACCAGGCTGAAGGTGTGTATGTCTTTGATAAATATTGAAGCTCCACCTCCTTTGGCTTTGTAGCCCTCCGTTTGGGGTCTGAAAGTCTTGTAGGATGAGTAATGGTAAGGCTGGGGTGCTCTCCACATCTCTGAACCAGGTTTCAGTGACTGTACAAATGTCAGCATCTTCCAGGGTGAGGAATGCTTGCAATGAGTGCAGTTTCATGCTAAGACTCACAACATTTAGCAGAATGACCTTTAAATTTCGTTTAGAAGAATTTTTCATGTTGGTAATTTTGTGCTCATGGCTTTGCCTGAAAAAGGCACTATGGGGAGGAAAGAGCCTTTGCCAGAAACCTGAAGCCCAGGGGAGACAGATGAAGGCCATCTCTGGCAAAGCATTGTAGTGTGTCAACCATGTCCTCCCAGGCTGTCACATACTGGATCTCCTTGGAATAACACCAGAAATTAAGCCAATTGTCAAAGTCAATCATTTTCTGTTTGTATTGAGGCATAATTCTGCGTGATAGTAGGATGCTGCTTAAGGCTAGTGACATACCCACCTGGGACACATATTCAGCGAGCTCAATCATGTCTCTCTTCATATAATCCAGAGAGATACATCTCAAGTCATTCACACCAACATGGACTATGACAGACTCATAACAGTATCTGTTGTTAAGAGACTTGACTGCGTGCATGATATGGCGGATTCACCTGGCAAGCAACTTACTGTGACTATCTCCTTGTCTAGCCTGGTGAGGGGCACATCTGTGTGTCTCATGATAGAGTCTCCTATGACTAGTATGTTGGGTTTGTGGCTGAGCCTTAGAGGCTGTGAGACACAGGCATGTGTACAATGTGTGGTGCTTGGTGCTGTGGGTTATGATGTGAGTGTGTGTTTTTGATTTGGAGGTCTGTTTTGTTTAGGTATGTTTTTGTTGAGAACCTTCATATATGTAGGAGTGTGTTGTACAGGTGTGGGTGGTGTTAGAGGTGTGGTGTTTGTTTTGTTTGTGCAGACAACCTTCTTATTGTCAGATGATTGGCTTGTGACTGAGACAGCAAGGATTCTAGGTTCTTAATGTAATTGCATCTCTCACATATTGTGTTCCTAGGTGGTAGTAGTAGAGGGTTGTCTGTGTACATAAAGCAGTTGCTACACTGTCTCAGAATGCCCATATCAACCAGACTAGCAGGAGAAACCATAGGAAATTGTCCATCCATGGTTGTCAGCATCTGTGGAAGAGATGTCAGGGATAGTAGAGTGGGTACTATCTGAGGAAAGTACCTATAGGTGTGAGTAGGGCTAGATAAAATCAATACAGTAGCTGCAAGCGAGGGCCTCAATTACACAAGTGCTGGTAAGGGAAAAAAATGCAGCTGAGATACCTTGCAAAGGGTTAAAACAGGGCAGCAGTGGTGCTTTACACACAACAAGCACA
Organism: Protopterus annectens; assembly: GCF_019279795.1. Taxonomy (NCBI): domain Eukaryota; kingdom Metazoa; phylum Chordata; order Ceratodontiformes; family Protopteridae; genus Protopterus; species Protopterus annectens. The sequence continues at coordinate 93,356,124 of NC_056725.1, forward strand.
AACCCATGCAAATGCAGGGTTTAAATACCACAGTAATTAAAGTAAAATAGAAACACTGGAATTGATCAATCAACCCTTGTCCCTGAGCTCGTAGCTAAACACCTATGTCAGACCGGTTCCAACCAGTTCACTTACTCCCACTAAGTGCAGGCAGGCCCTGGCCAACACAAGATGGAGTAGCAGGAACACAGGAATCACACAAACAGATATGGATATAGTAAAATCTGCAACCAGGCTATGCTAAAGATATTTAAACTCTGTTTAGGTTGATTTAGCACAGGAGAACAGAAACACATTTAAATATAATAGTAGCAAACAAGAGTAAACTGATTTAAACAAATTAACCTATTAGCCAATAAGAAAGCTCAAAAGTGAGCCCTGTTCCAGCGACCATCAATCAGACGAGTTCTAACTGCACTAGGGTGCAGGAAAACCCTCTCAAAAAGAGATGGCCTGGATTAATGCTCAAGTTATACAAACAGAGCTAGATTCAGCAGGTCTGAATCTAGTCTATGCTACAGCAAACAAGGTGCACCAATTTCAGAAAGAAACAGTTCAATTAAGCAGGCACAATAAGCCTTCAAACAGCAATTCCCAGCTCAGAAGGTCAGAATCTACCCTCTCCTCCCACAAGAGTATAGACCACAAGCCTTCTTAATGTAAAATAACTGGCCTGAAGCCGAAGTGCTTAAACCAGAACTAAGACACTTTTAGAATAACAGACACACTAAGCCTTCAACCAGTGATTCCCAACTTAGAAGGATGTAAGCTACCTCTCCTGCCACAAGAGTGTAGACCATAAGCCTTCTGAATATAAAACAAATGGCCTGAAGCCCAAGTACTTACATCAAAGGGCTTAGACCAACAGTTACAATTTAATCAGGCTACTAACAAGCAATAATAAATGCAGCAGAATAAATGTAATTGAATACTTTTAAGAAAAAGCAGCAAAACCAAAATAAAGTAATAAAGAAGGAAGAAACACAAATGCAGTAAAAGCAGATGAATAAAGTGCAATTTTTTTCTTTCTTTAGGTTAAATGGGAAGGGAGGAAACATGATAATTCAAGGTTGAGAAATTAAGAGGGTGGGCCTTCCCAAATGATCTCTCTCTCTACCCAGTAGAATGAGCTGATGTGATGGGACTGGGAGGAGTGTCTAAAATGAGGTTTACAGTAGGGGCGGGCAACTCAAAAGCAATACAATATAAATGTAAAAAGTGCCATTACCTTTTTATGAATTTGAGAGGATATTGCTATACCTGGGCAGGTATGTTGAACCATTTACTCAGCACCCCTGCAGTAGACTGCAGTGCACATTGCATGGCAATGAAAGTTAAGTAAGAGAAAGTAGAAGAACAGCAAACTCTAAAAGCAGAAGAAAAAATCCACATCAATGCAGAGTGGCATCAGCGGCCCTTGTTGATTGCAAGAAAGCCACCTATGAAAGGCTTGTTAGGTTGTATAAGGTATTGATTATAAATGGTCATATTATCTGACTGGACAAAACTAGCATGGCGCAAGCAATTGCTATTAGCTGAACAGTGTAGAAAATTCTGTTCCAAGATGGGAGGTGGCTGGAGACATTGCTGCTACCCAGGCCTGGCAGCTAAATGGAAGCACATCTGGAATCTAGTAGCTGAGTGAAGACACCATTGTTGTGTTTAGTAGCTGGGTATTTGGAGTTACTGGTTGCATCACAAAAAAAAAAAGCTGCAAGTATTACAAATGCCCCTTATTATAAAATTGCATCTGGAGCTGCTGCTTGCAAACTGAATAGGAAGCTTACTGGAAACATAGCTGAAAGAGACTGCTTGCTAGGATAAGACAGTTTGTTTACTGGACTGCTGATGAAATGACTACTGTAAAGATATGATATGGGCACTTTACAGAAAAGTGTGTGAACTCAAGCTGCATCTTTTTTTTTTTTTTTATTAAAACGTTCAAGCAAAAGCAAAAATGGAAACTTCATTTTTCTTGCAGTAGAGTAAAATGAAAATAAACGAGATATGGACATGAGGGACAGAGACAAACTCGCTGTCAGTTTCCATATACAGGCTGCAGCAAGCAAACATTCCTTCAATCCAACACTTAAATAATCAGTCAGGAATAATTCCAAAATGTTACCTATGTTCAGTTCATAAATCAGTCCATACTACTAATACAGTTGTATATTATCAGTTGAACTAAGTAACAGCAGAATCCATCATTAATTTAGATCTATTTTTATTTTACACAAAAGAAAAAATGCAGTTACAAAAGGTCAGAATGCAGAAGTCAGTAGCAGTTACTAATTACATTTTTTGAAGCACTGAATACTAAACTGGTACTTCTTGGCAATGGCAGATTCTGGAAATGACAATGAATATATGTTATTTCATGGACCAAGGCTGATTTATTTCCAGTTATTTCCTCATTACAAATTTAGCTAAGACAAGTAGTATTTATAGCCAAATTGCTTCAGTTTATAAATTGCTTTGCTGAATTTTATCAAGCATCTTTGATCTTGAACAGTAAAACCTACAACCATTTTATACCAAAAATGTTATTTTACCTTTCAGTTTTATAGCTCTACCCAGAAACAGAAGCATTAGAGAAGTAAAATTAACAAAGGAGTTCCTAAAAGATAAGATAACATCCTACCTAGGAAAGACAGAAATAAAGTAAATAGGCAACACTGCTGCAAAGGAAATCTTTATAAAGAAAATTGGGCCTAGTCACTGTCACATACCACTGCTAATATTCTACCATACAAAGTCATAATAATTGAAAACAAAACTGGTAGATGAATGAGGACACTGGCAGTACACTAGGTGGCGGTATTGCTAGAAAACTGAACAAATGTCTGACAACAGAACTGTTTTGTTGGACTGCTAGTTGTCTGAAGATAAAACTAGTGTCTTCTAGTACTGAGTACAGAATGCAGGCAGCAGCTATGACAAATATCTGCACCTACAAGCATAAATGGTGGAGAAAAAAGTCAGGACGTATAAATTATGGTAAATTAGAAGCAGCTGTTGACAGTTGAAAATTTTCTATCTTAACAATATGCAAACAAGAGTGAAGGATAAAATCTCTCACTATATTTATTTATTTATTTATTTATTACTGTCTTTGTCAACCCAGGAAGTATGACTGGGCGTGTAACTGATTTTCAGCAGAGGCCCAGGGAGAAAGGCTCCATTACATAAACTTGTAATTAACAGTTTCATTTTCAAGAACAATATTGTTTTCAGATCAGTTACAGAGTAAATAATATTCACATTCATGAGTTACAATAAAATACAAGGCTGATTGAATGGGTTGTATACAGATTGATAAACCACAGGTTCATACAGTACATTTGATTTGGAAAGTAGTTACCTGTAACAGATGTTATACAAGCAGCTTGGATCTTTACTTTAATAACGCAAATAACCTGAGATTATTTACTGGCTTGGGCTCTGGAAGAGTCAGGTATTAGAGGGTGGAGTTATTAGTTTCAGTGACTCAGCTGGTAGCACACTTGCCCTTTAGTGTCGAAGGCTGTGGGTTCTATTCCCTCAGCAGGTTAATGGATTGCTGACACTGTAGTGCAGCATCAGGGAGTGGGTGATGCACTCCTGAGCGTGTCATCCTTTAAATGAGAAGGTAAACTGAGATCTCATTTGCTTGAGTTAATGGTACCTCAGGTGGAAATAAAAGATCCCCAGGCACTTAATGAAAAGAGTAGGAGAAGTTCTCCGATGCCCTGGCCAAATTTCCCCTAGTAGTATAAATACCACCTCAGCCCTTCCATGAAAAGAGGTTACTATCCTAGTGGGACTAACCTGGTTAGGAAAGAATAAATGCAAGTTTAATCCAGTTTGTCCACCCTGTGGAGAAAAAGATTGTGGTCTTAAATGCTTCATTACTTCCATGCAACCAAAGGCTTGCACATTCACTATGGCAGTAGGACCTCAAGACAAGGGCTTTGTGATCCCAAGCCAGTGACTGTAACTCTCAAGGGACATGTACGTGGGAGCACACATGACATAATTTACACCTGCAGTGACATAGGTGATTATCTCACCTACCAAGGGTAGAATTAGTGCCATTCATATCTCTCAACCACATAGAGCAAGAAATCTGGACAAGGCCATAAATAAAAGTGGGACAAAGGCCCCCAAAATAGGGACACTTTTAAATATTGCTCTTAAAATTTAGAAAGTTGATAGCATAACAGGTTTTGCATTGGCATGAATTTTCTGAAGGGTATGAAGTTTGGAACTCAACTGTCTTGTCATTATTTTCTAACTTCATTCTTTAATGGTTTGACACTAATTTGTCAGGAAACCACAATTTTATTTAAAATGGACTAAAATATGAAACAAAAATCTGTACAGTTGAGAGGTATGGCCAGCAGTCTTAAAGCAGGTAAAACCCCCTGTGATCAAACCTTTTCCTGTTCTGAGTACCCTAAATAACAAATTCTTCTTCTCAGCTCCTCCCACAAATCATCTAGAATTAATTAATTTGCAGTGAATTGAAAACAAATCTTTGTTAACTGAGTCTAACCAAGCACCTTTAAAACTTTAAGAAAAAATACTTTAAATTAAAACAACAATAAAAAAAAAAAAAACGTGCAAAAATGAAGAAACAATGCAAGGATGCCAATTTTAAATGTGGAGATCCAAAACAGCAACATGACAACAGTCCCAGAAGAGTTGCAGCTCCCAATGAGTTTTAAGATAAATGGAACAAATACCTTTATCATCTCCCCCTTTCAAAGCCTCCACTGAGTTTTTACTGTTTAAGCTACTTTATCCTTATTAATCTTTATTGAGCTACTTGTAGGATAAGGTGACCCTGAAGTTAGTTTATGATCAGTTAGTGAATGAATATAAATCCCATGAACATCAGGGCATGGCTCACACAGCTCATGAGGCTGACCAATAAACATATGGCATAAGCATCTGCAGTGACCAGAAGACTACAACTTAAGTATACAGTCAGAAAATGACCATGGTACTTACTCCTAGTTCCAGGTAGCATGGGAGGGTCCTTTTATCACAATGTGAAAGGTGAGTGTCAATAATTAGGCAGGGGCACAGGCAGCTCCATGTCCATATTTAAAAGCTCTACTAGTGCAATAAAGCATTAGTGTTTAGGATTTGTAGTGGCTCAGGGGTGGGAACAGACAGGAGTCCCTGTTAGATGTTCCCAGGGAAGCTCAGTCAGATACCTCAGTTGATAATATAGTCATCAAAATGCAAATCTCAACCATTTAGGTACAAGAAATCAGAGGGGTGTTACAAAAATTTCAGGAAATGTTCACAGTTAATCCAGAGTGCAACCGTTTTCCAAGCATCAAGTGAACACAAGGAACAGGGACAATAAAACTGTTCCACTATGTTCCATCAAATCAACAAAACTTAGCAACATAAGTTTATACTGGATGAGCCTGAGGACTATCAAACTCATATCACAGGTATTTGAATTCATAAACAGTATGCATCATTTAAAACATATAAGTATTTTGTAGGGCTTAAGCCCACCCCCCTATAGCTACATCCCCATGAGGTGATGGGGGGGGGGGCTCAATATTTATTATTCTCAGTTCAAGTTTACTTCACCTCACAGAAAGAATGATTTCTCATTGGAGAGCCTGTCTCACATGTTCTCCAGGAGGCTGTGAGACTGGTGAAGCTACTAATCAGCTTTGCATGAACAATAGGATCCCATTTATACACTTCTTGAGAAAACATGATACAAGCACTTGAATACTCAAGGTGTTGTTCTGCAGCAAGTGAGGTATGAGCTTGGGTGATCCAAGCAAGTGATTGTAAATTCTGTAACACAAAATTACTATAAGTTGTCTGAAAGGGTTCCACTTAATCTAGATATAAACTATTCACTAAGCCTTGTTCATGTCATTGGGTACTTAAAGGGATGATAACACCATATTCTGGTTTCATTACCAGAAGCCAAATAGCCACATAAAAATGCATACCCCATGCCTTGGACAGATGAGTCTCTAGGACTTTTGAGCTGGATGCATACTTGACCACTACTGACAATGAATTGGCAAGTACCCCTTACTGTAGGAGGAATTGGGACACTTGCCTTTCTTACTCCTTTGGGTTGTATGAGTTCTTCACAAACAATACTGCCATCTACAACCTTAACGTGTGCATGTTAGGGAGATACCAAGTCAGAAGGGTAGCTCTAACAATCAAGGCTATGAACTGCCAGTTGGGGGTGGTAAAGTCTTCTTACCTTGGTGACTGGGTAAGTAGTGGCAGAACCTGGTGCAGTGAATTTCACTGAGGCAACAGATAATATCTACAAGCAAAAGACAGATGAGACACTTCTGAGACTGCAGCATATGGCAGGAAATCAGTCCAGTAGTACTACTAGCCCAGTGGTAATTAAGTTCGTAGGCCTGGCTTGGATGAACCAGTCAGACAAAGCAGTTTGGGCTCCAGCCTAAAAAAAGGCATTTCAAATTGCTAAAAGCTTTGTGTGGACCCACTGTACTAGCCATTGGCGCATTCACATGTGTCTGGTCAGTTAAATCTAGAGAAAGACTGGATCATTTGGTAATACTTCTCAACGGTCAGTAACTGCCAAAGAAGTAGCCATATATGGCTGTGGGATAATACTGTAAAAGAAGTGTAGACCTTTCAAAAGCTGCATGCTTATGTGAGTGGCATGAAGTTTATCGTGGTCATAAGTCAAAATCCTTAAAATGGTTACACCATACCAGAAGGCAGAATGCTAAGCAGCTAAAATAGACTTTTGGTTTGCAAATCTAACATGTGATAATTATGCACCACAGTAGACTCCAAAATTCATATGTGGATGGATTGTCTGAGGCAGTGAACTGCATATTAATAGAAATATATAACTTTTACACAAGCTGGACTCTGGGTCTGGATTACAGAAGGCCTGCTTTTTGAACTGACTAGCAGGGCATGTGAAGGATGTGGGAGTAAATTTTATCTTACTGTTCATCACACAAGCCCAAGTTCTCACTAGGACCTAGTCAGAGAATGGAAGAAGACATTTAATAGCTTAGGAGTCAGCTGTTCACATCTGTCACCGGATGTCCCTTTTGTCCTATTACTGTGGAATAATAGATTCAGAGCTGTTGTAATTAACATTTGCCACAGTCTAGAATGGGTAAACATAAATACCAAGAATGAATCTATGAGCTGGGAGAGGGACAATGAACCACAGCACTTAACTTACAGCATTTTTTCATATTAATGTTTTGACTTCACTAATCAAACTATATTGATACATTGGAGATGTACAATGATCATGTCTCCTAGACATTTCATCTTGTATTATAGTCATTACAAGTGGTTCTTTCAAAGACTTAGTAACAGCTACTTAATTAATAAAATATATTGATTCTTCCATGTCCTCTACCCCCTCCCCAAAAATCACGACTTTTGTTTCCTATAGAATGTTTTAAGTTTATATCATAATACAAAAGAAAGAACCCAGCCACTGGGGATGCACAAGCCAGTGCATTTCTTTGTGCCGGTCCCAAGCCCGGATAAATGGGGAGGGTTGCGTCAGGAAGGGCATCCGGCGTAAAACTTCTGCCAAAAATTACTGATGCGGAGAACTTTTCATAATTGCATACCGGATCGGTCGAGGCCCGGGTTAACAACGACCGCCACCAGTGCTGTTAGCCAACAGGGTGCTGGCGGAAATTGGACTACTGTTGGCCGAAGGAGAAGAGGAGGGCGAAGGCGTGCCCAAAGGCAGGAAGATAGGAGGAAGGTTAGGAGTGTAGCAGTGAGGGTAGGAACTTTGAATGTTGGCAGTATGACTGGTATAGGAAGAGAGCTAGCTGATATGATGGAGAGAAGGAAGGTTGATATATTGTGTGTGCAAGAGACCAGATGGAAGGGAAGTAAGGCCAGGTGTTTAGGAAACGGGTTCAAATTGTTTTATCATGGTGTGGATGGCAGGAGAAATGGGGTAGGGGTTATACTAAAGGAACAATATGCCAAGAGTGTTTTAGGCGTGAAGAGAGTGTCTGACCGAGTGATGTTTATGAAGCTCGAAATTGATGGTGTAATGATGAATGTTGTTAGTGCATATGCTCCTCAAGTTGGGTGTGCGATGGAAGAAAGAGAAATTTTGGAGTGAGTTGGATGAAGTTGTGGTGAGTGTACACAAGGGTGAGAGACTAGTGATTGGAGCGGACTTTAATGGGCATGTTGGTGAAGTGAACAGAGGGATGAGGAAGTGATGGGTAGGTATGGTGTTAAGGAGAGGAATGCAGAAGGTCAGATGATTGTGGATTTTGCGAAAAGGATGGACATGGCTGTGGTGAATACGTATTTTAAGAAGAGGGTGGAGCATAGGGTGACGTACAAGAGTGGAGGAAGATGCTCACAAGTTGATTATATACTATGTAGGAGGGCCAGTCTTAAGGAGATTGGAGACTGTAAAGTGGTGGCAGGGGAAAGTGTAGTTAAGCAGCATAGATTGGTGGTATGTAGAATGACGTTGGTGATCAAGAAGAGGAGGAGGAATGTGAAAGCTGTGCCAAGGATTAAATGGTGGAAGTTAAAAAGGGTGATTGTGAAGTGGAGTTTAGGGAAGAGTTAAGACAGGCACTGGGAGGCAGTGGAGAGTTACCGAATAGCTGGGTAACTACAGCAGAACTAGTAAGGGTGACTGCTAGAAAGGTGCTTGGTGTGACATCTGGACAGAGGAAGGAGGACAAGGAGACCTGGTGGTGGAATGCGGAAGTACAGGAGAGTATACAGAGGAAGAGGCTGGCGAAGAAGAAGTGGGATTGTCAAAGAGATGAAGAAAGTAGACATGAGTATAAGGAGATGAGGCATGGCAAAGAGAGAGGTGGAAAGCTAAGGATAGGGCATATGGAGAGTTGTACGAGAGATTGGACACTAAAGAGGGAGAAAAGGACCTGTACCGATTAGCTAGACAGAGGGACAGAGCTGGGAAAGATGTGCAGCATGTAAGGGTGATAAAGGATAGTGAGGGAAAGGTACTCACAAGAGAGGAGAGTGTGTTGAGTAGATGGAAAGAGTATTTTGAGAGGCTGATGAATGAAGAGAATGAGAGAGAGAGAAGGTTGGATGATGTGGGGATAGTGAATCAGGAAGTGAAACAGATTAGCAAGGAGGAAGTAAGGGCAGCTATGAAGAGGATGAAGAATGGAAAGGCTGTTGGCCCAGATGACATACCAATGGAAGCATGGAGGTGCTTAGGAGAAATGGCAGTGGAATTTCTAACTAGATTGTTTAATGAAATTTTGGAAAGTCAGAGGATGCCTGAGGAGTGGAGAAAAAGTGTTTTGGTACCTATCTTTAAGAATAAGGGTGATGTGCAGAGGTGCAGTAACTACAGAGGGATAAAACTGATTAGTCACAGCTTGAAGTTATGGGAAAGAGTAGTGGAAGCAAGGTTAAGAAGGGAGGTGATGATTAGTGATCAGCAGTATGGTTTCATGCCAGGAAAGAGCACTACAGATGCAATGTTTGCTCTGAGACTGTTGATGGAGAAATACAGAGAAGGTCAGAAGGAGTTGCATTGTGTCTTTGTAGACTTGGAGAAAGCATATGACAGGGTGCCTAGAGAAGAGTTGTGGTATTGTATGAGGAAGTCGGGAGTGGCAGAGAAGTACGTAAGAGTGGTACAGGATATGTACGAGGGTAGTGTGACAGTGGTGCGGACTGCAGTGGGAGTGACAGATCCGTTTAAGGTGGAGGTGGGATTACATCAAGGATCAGCTCTGAGTCCTTTCTTATTTGCAGTGGTGATGGACAGGTTGACAGATGAGATCAGACAGGAGGCCCGTGGACTATGATGTTTGCAGATGACATTGTGATCTGTAGTGAGAGTAGGAATCAGGTTGAGGAGACTCTGGAGAGGTGGAGATATGCTCTAGAGAGCAGAGGAATGAGGTCAGGAGGGCTAAGACAGAATATATGTGTGTAAATGAGAGGGAGGGTAGAGGAATGGTGAGGATGCAGGGAGTAGAGTTGGTAAAGGTGGACGAGTTTAAGTACTTGGGATCAACAGTTCAGAGTAATGGTGAATGTGGAAGAGAGGTGAAGAAGAGAGTACAGGCAGGGTGGAATGGGTGGAGAAGAGTGTCAGGAGTGATTTGTGACAGACGGTATCCGTAAGAGTGAAAGGAAAGGTCTACAATAGTGTAGTGAGACCAGCTATGTTATATGGGTTGGAGACAGTGGCATTGACTATAAGGCAGGAGTCAGAGCTGGATGTGGCAGAGTTAAAGATGTTAAGATTTGCAATCGGTGTGACTAGGATGGATAGGATTAGGAATCGGTATATTAGAGGGTCAGCTCATGTTGGACAGTTTGGAGACAAAGCAAGAGAGACGAGATTGCGTTGGTTTGGACATGTGCTGAGGAGGGATGATGGGTATATTGGGAAAAAGATGCTAAGGATGGAGCTGCCAGGTAAGAGGAATAGAGGAAGGCCTAAGATAAGGTTTATGGACGTGGTGAGAGAGGACATGCAGGCGGTTGGTGTGACAGAGCAAGATGCAGAGGATAGGAAGAAATGGAAAGAGATGATCCGCTGTGGCGACCCCTAACGGGAAAAGCCGAAAGAGAATGATGATCATAATACAAAAGAAAGACTTTATGATTTTATATCTGCTGTGAACTTTGATCATTGTCAAGTTCTCCTGTATCACTGAATGAATATTTCCATAAATGTGGCCTTCACCTCACCTCTCACCACTCACCTCCAGGAGCAGTACAGGTGCTAGAAAATGTCTGCATACAACACACAGTCGTGGACTCCCTGTACTAAATATTCTATCCAGTTAAGAGTTTGTATACTCACCATTACAAGAAAATCACTGGTAAGGAGAAAAGGAGTGCTTATTTAGTGCACCAGTAGAATCAAGATAGATGCTTGTGAAAAAAAAAATGATTATCCTTGATAGCAATGATCTACCGCCACAGTCCACACACATCAGCGCACACATTCTCTCACGTCATGGAGTGGGTCAAGTAGTGATGGATATGTGACAGCAAAACATTGCTCGGAAATACTACTGCTGCTGCTGTTAGTATTTTTATGCATGCCGCCTGAGCGATCAATGCTTTCAGCTCATGCTGATACATATTATGGTATATATTCGCCATAATATGCATCAGTATGTTCTATATGATGGTTGTTTTGGATCACTAAATACCTCCTTTCCCAAAGAGGCATTTAAATGCTAATTAGTCAGCAGACCACTTAAATCAGAATTTTTAATTTGCAAAGGTCACTAACAGGGTACACTCAGTTGACCTCTAACAGCAGTGCTTAGAATATCAAATATCAGTTTTGTAACCAAATGGGAAAAGTTTATGAATGTGCACAAAGTCCAAGGAATTCAGCAGTGTGTACTCAGATTACAGGATTAACAAACAGTGATGCTGTCAGGGTCAATCAGGCAGTGGAGGGGAGGCAGATAGTCAGCAAGGATTTCATAGTGGAAAAAAGATACAGGAAAAAAGAATCTTATGTTTTACTATAACTATGAATGTGGAAAACATACTAGAAAAAAATTATATTTGTAAAAGAGAATAACAACGTTTCTTAAAGTTAGATGACATCACCGCTTTGATGAACATTTTCAGCACACTGATAATTTTGTTTTATCTATTCTTTACTGATTTTAATTTGTTTATTCTTTGCTTAAACATACATTTGGATACAAAATGCCATCTATTATCACGTTATTTCTCCTTGCACTATTGGTTTCGCTGCTAAGCTTTTGATTACTTATTTTATGGAAAGGTAACTGGGTCTTTGCCTCAGGAACTTCCGGACCTTTTTAAGAACAGACAGAAGAAATGGTGCAGAGATTAAGGTTATGAGTTCTTCTAAGGATGCCCCTGAAAAAAGACTGTGTGTCCACTGGACCTACCTGGTTAAAAATGAGAATATTTATTTATTTTATTTAATAGTCTCCAGTCCAATTATCATTTGGGGTGCCTTCTTTGTGGAATGTGTGTGTTCTCAATGTGTCCAGGCTTTGTATCCAGTTTCCTCCCACACTCCGAAGACATGCCAATAGGCAAAGTAACAGTCTTCTAAATTATTTCTCTATAGCATATGTGTGTGCGTCATGCGTGCGTGCATGTGTGTGTGTGTGTGTGTGTGTGTGTGTGTGTGTGTGTGTGTGTGTGTGTGTGTGTGTGTGTGTGTCTTATGATGGCCTCACTACTTGATAAGATAGGCATTAGTCTTCACGTGACCTTGACTAGTATAAATCAGGCATCATAGAATAAATGAATTATGTATATATGTTTCATATGTTAGTTCTGTAAATATAGGGTTACCACCTGTCCCACTTTGTAAGGGACAGTCCCTCTTTGGGCAGTTGCATCCTGCAAAAAAATTGCAAAACTGGCAAATGTCCTGAGATTTTAAGACAAAATGATTTCCTATATTTTATGTAATAGTTGCATAAAACAGTTATTCTGTATCTGAAACACCTAAATGTTATAAGAAACAGAATAAGCAACTAAAATGCTACAAGAATAAGCTTTTATTTAAGCAAAAAAGTGAAGTTCTGTCCTTTGTACCTGCCGTGGGTATGTTTTGCCCTGCAAAATATGATGTTTGTACCAAAAATGTCCCACTTTGGGCATTTGAAAAGGTGGCAACCCAATGTAAATATGATTGATTTATTTACTTAGTTTTATAATTGCTTTTCTGTTTCACACACTACCATTGACAGGTCTGGTTATTTGTCTGCAATTCGGCAACTACCCTCACATAGTAGTATGATTATATAAAAGTCTAATTTTTTGCATACCTAAATAAATCAGCTTGTTCAAGTTTGGATTAAGGATTCTGGCAGGTGAGATTTAAATTTTACTTGCCCTTTAGCACAATTTAGAGGTTTTGCTTTGATTTCATTACTTATTTCTAATTATGAGGGATGACAAATGCAGCTAAGAGAGTTGATTTATTAGTGTTTTAATTAAAGTTTACAAAGTCACATAACGTTTGCAGAGGCTTGATGTCAGTATCTGATTATTCTAACACATTTCAGCCTGGGTTAATCTGATCTCCAACTTTTTTAGTAATTAAGGTTCTTTTGTAAATGTTTTCTTTTCTGCTTAATGAATGTGTTTCCTCGCTGTTTGGTAGACTTGTTTGTTGCGACTCTTAGGCAGCATACACTGCATGTGGAAATTTGACAAGGTGTTTTTTTTTCCAGATATTTGGCTGTTCCACAGATAATCTGTTGGATTATTTTGACCTGGTTGCCTGCTTCATGGTGTGTTCAACTACTATTATTTGACAAATTGGTTAGAGCATAATAGTATCTAAAGTTCTTTGAGACCCTGTATGTGAACAACAGATATCCTATGTACTGCTTGTACACGTGAGGCTGTGAACAGATAACTTAATTTCTGAAAGCTGTAAGTGCACTGCAAACTTGCCCTCAAATATTACAGCTACTTTGTCTTTTGAACTTTTTCATTTGGCTTAATTTTGCAGCAAGAGAACACGTTTGGATATTCCAGATAAATTCAACATTTGTTTCATTTTATTACATCATTTTAATATTTCACTTGTACAATTTACATTTGTAGTTATCTTGGCGTGCTGATTGAGTTAATAGGTTCATAGAATATTTCTAGACAGCTGGTCTGGTAAATCATTTGTAGTTTAGTCACTGCAGTTCATACTTCTTCCTGACATTTTTCATGAGGGATTGTGGGTCCGGATCTTGAGTTACAGTTATACATCCTTCTATCTACATCATGCTTGAAAAGGGTGAGGGAGATTGTTAAATGAAGAGGAATTCTGTTTCAGAGGACAGCATTTATTTGAGATTGGCTACTCTCATGCAAGCAGGCTCAGTTTATGCTGTGGTGGAGGTTCAGGTCTCTTGCATAGGTGTTTGTAGTGGTAGAAGTTTGAGGAATGTGTAGGACATTGCTCAGGACAGGGTCATATGAGGCTTTGTAGGCTAGGCAGAGGTCACCCTACAGGAGTCTGTATGAAACAGAAAAGAGAGACAGAGCTTTCAAGGTTTTCTGGCATAAGTCATGGAACTCAAACCTCTGATTTTCTTAACAGGGAAATATTGAGGTCTTTCAAATTGTATCATGTGTCTGAAGAGGTACGTGCTGAAGTGACCATTATATTCTATTACTGTCCTAATTAAGGATGAGTAATTAGGGATGGTGACGTCCTTAGATCTGGAAGATAAATCTTTGGTAATTAAATGGAATAGGAAGAGGAACCTTCTAATGACTACAGAAATGTGACTGTCAGGTCCCTAACTACTATACTGATCTTAAGTTTTATGTGGTAGATACATAAGCTTTGGGTCATAGTTTAGCATATTAGTCATTTTGTAGGATCTGGCAGTCCTTCCAGGAGTTGATGATAGCTCCAAGTTTGCCAAAGGTCCTTGAAATCAGCTTTGCTATATGAAAAGTAAACAGCAAATAGAAATACCCCCAAGACCAAACCCTGAGGAACTGCACTAGTAATGAGCCTTTTAGAGGAATGTGCAGCCCAAACCTAATTTGGTGGGTTCTGTCTTTGAGCCAGTTTTGCTATCCGGTGGGTTATGTAAGAGTCTACATTTAGTTTGATTATTATATCTATAATGCCTGACTGTGGAACAGTATCAAATGCTATGGCCAGGTCAAGATATGATGAGTATGTTGATTTGGCCTTAAATATTGCAATAATTTTATTTACAGAGAAGTTTACTAGGTTGAATACGCAGGAACTTCACCTCACAGACCCAAAGTGGTTTGAATCAAAGGATTCTAAACTGACAATATCTGTGTTTATTATGTCCATAAAGAGGCATTCAATTATCATACATATAAGGTTGGTAGGCACAGTGGGTCTATAATTTCCTGCATCAGTGGTAGGGCCACCTTGTGGAAGAAGAGAATCACAGCTGTTCTCTATTACTCTTGTATGAAACCAGCTGAGGAGCTGCGGGTGAAGAGATTCAGGAGTGGATCTGAGTCAGTGCTTCACACTGAGAAGGAAGCAGCCCAGTACATCATTAGGCACCACACAGCTAGTGTTTTTCATCACCAACAGAGCCATTAGGACTTAATCTGAGGTAATCTATGAGCAGGGGGTGCAGACATACCATCACAAGGTCAGGGCCATGGTGCAATAGGGGGAAGAAGTCTGAGTTACATTTACCACTAATATGTTGGCTATGTTTTCAGGAGCATAATGGGTATTATTGTAACGTGAAATAATTTTTGGGACATTTGGGAATCCATGCCCATAACCAATGATATATGCACTAAACAGCAAAAATGCACTGGTGTAGAATACGCTCCAAGTCCAGTGATAAAAATAGTTTCATCATGCAGTGTAGAACAGATTAAATTACATTCCCAATTCCCTCTTTAGGATTCAAAAGGAATTTTTTCCAACATAATAAATAAAAACTTTTAAAAATGCGTTCTGTTCATCTAGTTTCGTTTTTTTATGTAGTCAAGATAGAAAGACCCCTCAGTAAGAGAGTTTATGAACACATCCATATTTGTAAATGAAATGTGAAAAATGCATTATGCAGGCATGCTTTAACCTGTAGCACTTTAAACAAAGTTTTTATTTATTATCTTGGAAAAATCCCTTTGGAATTTGAAACTGAATACAAGGAACTGCCATGGCAGCTTAAATTAAATGCAGCTGCCCCCCCCTCCTCCCAGGTCTCAACAATCAAGTTTCCGTCAGTTGTGCTTAGAAACTAAGAGCAGCAAAGCAAAATAATTATTTACTTGCATAGTTATTGATTTCAATAATTAGTGGGTTAATAGTCCATAAAGTTTATTTATTTCATTAAACTATTCAAGTTATCAGAAAATAGAATGGAGCATAAAAGCCTGCCTTCAATACGGAGAATTGTTTTTTTCACGCCTTGATTATTGTTTTATTAGGTCATGTGATCAAATATACAATATATTTAAATGAAAGTGGTGGAACGATCTTTAGTTCTGATAAAGTCCCAGGCTTGAGCCCATAGGGGAAGAAAGTACTCAACTTTCATGGTTTGTTGTTTTTAAATAAAAGTGTTTATAAAACTACGCTGCATGACGAGACTGCTTTCATCACAGGATTTGGAGTGTATTCTGCACCAGTGTATTTTTGCTGTTGTTATCCTATTATATCAATAGCACTGGATATTGTTTCTCTGACATAGTTGAAAAAGGGCTTATGATTGTCCTTCACAATGATGGAGATTTTTTCTTCATTTTT
Organism: Protopterus annectens; assembly: GCF_019279795.1. NCBI lineage: Eukaryota > Metazoa > Chordata > Ceratodontiformes > Protopteridae > Protopterus > Protopterus annectens. The sequence goes on from NC_056725.1 coordinate 93,372,361, forward strand.
ACTTTTTGAGTTTAGTTTTAGAGTGCGGGGTATTCAATTTATTCCTAGGTGGCAGGGGCTTTTTAATGTTTTAAAACTTGCCTCAAACAGATGCCCTATGCAGGCCGTCTCAAAAAACTACAGCTTTACTCCATTGCATATCGTCTACTCAGGGGCGATCTCTGCCTAACATACAAAGCTATGTCAAACCCAGAGCTGTTGGACATGCTCCACTTAAAGAAATCCCAATCCCTCCGAGGTACATGCTCTAGGGACCTAAACTTTGTCACCCCAATAAAAAGAACATGCTGGAGGGATAGATTCCTGTCCCAGAGATTTCCCATACTCTGGAACAGACTACCTATCTATGTCAAACAGAGCTCCTCATTAGCACTCTTCAAGAAAAATCTTGATGATTGGATGGGAAATGGGAAATTCACCCCAGGGATCACTTCTGTGGCTCTGCTAGACAGGGGCACAGGAAAATAATTTTCTTGGGTGGCGAAAGCCAGGGCACATTTTTTGGCTAGGCTTGTATAGGCCCTAGGGCCAATAGCCTAGTACCTACCTATGAACGTATGAACCTATGACAGGTTTCCAGACATACTATTGTTTAAGGGTTCCAAATAACCCACAAATACCTCATGCAGTGTATGCTACCTAAGAGTGTCAGCAAACAAGTCTACCAAACAGCCAGGAAATGCATTCATTAAGCAGAAAGAAACCATTTACTAAAGAACCTTAATTACTAAAAAAGTAGGAGCTCAGATTAACCCAGACTGAAATGTGTTAGAATAATCAAACACTGACATCAGACACTGTAAACTTAATGTGCTTTTGTAAACTGATAAGTTTTTTAATTAAAACACTAATAAATCAACTCTCTTAGCTGCATTTGTCAGCCCTCATAATTAGAAATTAGAAATGAAGTCAAAGCAAACCACTCTAAATTGTACTATATAATCAAACACTGACATCAGACACTGTAAACTTAATGTGCTTTTGTAAACTGATAAGTTTTTTAATTAAAACACTAATAAATCAACTCTCTTAGCTGCATTTGTCAGCCCTCATAATTAGAAATTAGAAATGAAGTCAAAGCAAACCACTCTAAATTGTACTATATGGGCAAGTAAAATTTAAGTGTCATCTGCCAGAATCTTTAATCCAGACTTTAACAAGCTGACAGTAAGTAGCACCCAAAAATGAGCAAAATCAGCATTACAGTAGTTCAGACATAAAGCAACAAATAAATATTCACTTATATATGAACTGGTAATAAGTCAAACCCAGTAAGTTATGTCCCAGTCATTCTGTAGCAGTAGCTCAGTTGTGCAGCCTAAACCAGCCCAGCCAAATGAAGTGCAATGAGATGAAAGTAGAGCAATATAAGAACTACAGCTGAAAACAAACAGCCAATCAGAAAACAACTCATTTCTGTACCTGAAGTGAGTACATGCCCACAACAGCAATATTATGTTCTCTAACATGATCAACTAAGATTTGCGTGTTCCAAATAACCCATAAAATACTTGGCGCAGTGAGGAATGTCCAGTATTAGCAAAACATCAGTACAGTAGCACATATATTAAATGACATTAATTTCCCTGATATTGTAGAGATCACTAACAAGTCAATCTGGTGAGTTAGGTAACAATAAGTTTGCAGCAGTCACTCGATTAAATAGCTCAGATAACCCAAGTCAAAAGGATTATCTTAATATTTATTATTTATACTGGTTTTCACTTTTTATTATTTTAAGTTTGAACAAGTACTTAGGAAATAATCACTGAAATAAATGTGCACTTGAACTTGTGTGCTCTTCTGTTACTCTTCCAATGCTCCAGTCTTCTCTTCTCTTCTCTTCTCTTCTCTTCTCTTCTCTTCTCTTCTCTTCTCTTCTCTTCTCCTCTCTTCTCTTCTCTTCTCCTGATACTTACCTAGTCTTTGCTGTTCATAGGTTCATAGGTTGATACTAGGCTATCGGCCCTACAAGCCTTGCCATAACAATTCCCTGGCTATTTCTTCCCACACTATTTACTTCCCTGGGCCCCTGTCTAGCAGGGCGACTGACATGATCCCCGGGGTGAATTTCCTTTCTCCCATCCAATCATCAAGGTTCCTTTTGAAGAGGGCCAAGGAGGCACTGTTCCAATTATTTTGTTATCTTAGCCTCTTCTGCTTGTGCAATTCTATCAAATACAGTACAGCTTCGTCAACTTGTTTACAAAAGTTTTTCTTGAGGCCTTTATAGTTTAAAGAACATCCACTACCTGCTATCCCAGCTGCATTTCCCTTTGCCACTAATCATTTCAACATAGCCATTTAACATATGATACAATTTCTTATTGCATGCCTTTGTTAGGTAATGTCAGCCACCTTTCCCTCAACAGCTATCCCTTCCACCCTTTAATTTAAAAAGTAAAGTAAGGTGCTTTACACTTAGAAATGTCTAGTGTATCATATGGATTGTCAGTCATGCTTGTTCATTTTCTCTGGAGAAGTTGCCATCTTTGTCACTTTGACTATATCACCTATATTTTGCAAGCTGTTATCCATGTATGTTGCATGGGAAGAAATAGTAGCCATGTCAATTAAACTGGCTGGATGCCATTATTTTTTAGTACATTGTGCTCATAATCCAGATGCAATGCAGCTAATTTGGAGAATGTTTGTGGAATTACCTGTGCTGCTGGGTGATTTAAATATTGACTGGCATGAAAGGGGAAATTCTCACAACTTCAGCACTTCTGAGCTGGGTCCCTTCCATCAGATCATTAATGTAACAGTCAGGTTTTGCAGATTCACCCTTCTGGCTAACTCTGGTACCAACCACTGCCTCATTCTGCAGAAATTTAAATGGCTGCAAGTTAATGAATGATCCACATAATTCTATTTATTATTCAAAATTTTACATGAAGGATATTACCTCTACCCCAAAAAAGACTTCTTCCCATCAGAGAACCTATGTACTCCCCAAGAAATTCCCAAAAAGAACACATTTCTTTGCATAGACCAACTTTTAAGACTAATATAGGCAAAACAGCTTTTTTGCGACTTGGACCTGCTATGTGGAATAACATCCACCCTGATTTAAGTAATAAAGAAACACTCAAGAACTCTTTCTCTGAGAAACTGCAGAATGAGTCTGCATGTAAATGCATTATAGATGGCTAGCTTTTCTGTCAAGTCTTGCAGCTTGACCAGCCCCCACAGTAAAACCTTGTCATCCTCCTGTGCAGTTTGGGTTCACCACCTGATTTCCTTTATGTCGTTATATATTATAACAAAACATTGTCAATATTTATTTATAACGTCATCAAAACTTAAATACCACCTATCTTTCCTTTAAATCATTATGTATTCTGTAACCAAAACTTTTACTTAAGATGCACATTTGTGAATATTAAAATGTTATACTTGTACCCTTCTGAGTCTTCTCCTTTCTTTGCCCATCTAGGACTGGGTCTTCCAACAAGCCTATTTTTATGGTTGTCAAATAGAAAAAATGAAAACATATATATATATATATATATATATATATATATATATATAAATAATAAACAAAAAAATAAACAATGAGGTCTTTTTCAGACTTTTTTGAAGCATGGGATACAATGGAAGGGACTGTTGAGTAGTTCCAGGAGGAGACACTGAAATAATATTAGATCAGAAAAGAGCACAATAAGCAGAGGTGGGGAACAATGTGCAAAAAATGAGGAGGGGTGGATGGGAAGGGTCTGGAGAGACTCTCCTGCAAGCACCTTCCAGCAGATATGAATGTGATAGTGGACACTGTGCCGGTAGGCATGCTGGATTGATTTTGATTGATTTTACAGAAGAACATACAATTAGAGACAAGAAAATTTCAAACCACGCATTAGCCATGTTTAAGTTCTGATCATTGGGGAAAGAAAGCAGGACAAATACCTGGAGATGGGATGGAAACAATTGGAGACCAAATGAAAAGGTTGAGTGGCTTTCTAGGGAGTGAGAATTATTCTTCAAGATAACTTAAAAATGAAACTAGAAATAGAGAACTATATGTGGGCGTGATCAAAACCACAGTAACAAAGTGGCTTATGTAAGCAGCTCGGAGAGTCAGGAAGGTAGTGCAGAGGAAAGTCCAGCATATAGAGGGATATATTTGTAAGCTGCAGTTCAAGAAGGATACATGCCATTATGTGAGGATGAATGGGAAAACTGATGATTGATTATTGAGTCCAAGAAATGTAGGTTAAGATGCCAAATGGAAGAGATAGAGACTACAGAGGTAAAGAAGCAATGCTAAACATGTAGGATTTTGTTGGGTGCAGCAGAGGACAAGGTGAAGTACCTTGCATACCTCTCAACTGTCCAGATTTTCGCAGTGTCCAGATTTTTGCTTCAAACTTTGACCTGTTCGTCATAAAATCTGTTGTTTTCTGGGAAATCACTGGGATTGAAATCACTTAATAATAACAAACATCTGAGTTTCAGACTTCAAATCCTTCAGAAAAATTCATGCTAACACAAAACCTGCTATTCTAACAACTTTCTAAGTTTATAAGAGCGATATTTAAAACCTGTCTCTATTTTTGGGTCTTTGCTGCCCCATTATTTTGGCTTTGTTCAGATTTTTTGCACTAAGAAATTGAGAGGTATTCCTTGCACATAAATAAAAAGCCCATAAAACAAATTGTGTAATAGTAAAAATAATAAAGTCGGATAGAACATTTGCATCATGGGACTCAAAAACTGGAGAATAGAGGGACAAGGTTCTACAAAGATGTGAACAGTTCTATCGTGGCAGGAATAAGGGATTGAGGTTGAAAGAGGTGCAGTTAGGATCTTTTATAGCAGTGAACACAGGATGAGCTGAGTGTCCTCATCACCACTAGAAGTGAAAAAAAATAAAAATAAAAAAGCTAAAGGGATAAAAGAGATGCAGGTGGTTTTCTATAAATGTCTCATATCTAAAGTAGAGACCTGTTAGGTTCATACATATAGCAGGGCATATTGCCTGTATATCCATACAGCACTGCATTCCTTTGTACAACAGACATTCAGATACGGGGAACCACTGCCACATGTAAGCTCGCAGTTGGACTATGGGAATGCAGATGTCTATAATAAGCACACCATGGGTCTTGTGGCCAGATGTACTCACATGCTTTATTTATTTGTACCCACAGGGAATAACAGCTGTACTGTAACACTTGTAAGGACAGGGCAACAGCAACAACAACAGCCTGAGACTGGTCCCCTGCTGAGGCCTGATGATGATGTTAACATTCACATTAACAGGAGCCACTGACAGAATCCATCTCACTCTTATGTCGGACGTCACCCACTGGCCAGGATGTTAATGTAGCTCCCACCACAGACACCCCCAAAAAACAGCATAGTTTGCCATACCCATTACCCATTCTGCGAGGGCATCAGTCATTTCAATGCCATGGCTTTCAGCAGTGGCCTGAGAGGGGAGAATGAGTTCACTTTTCTAGCATTCCAATATCTATTGTCAAGTGGGCTAGCCATGTGACAATTCATCAACCACTGTGCCTCAGCCAGCCACTAGTATGCATAACAACACTCGTCTGCAATCAACAGGTGGACAGGGTTGTAGTCCATGCACAATCTGCTGTTACACGTGCAGAAATGGAGGTGGCTGGTATTGTGCAAGGCCTTTGGAGGAAAGAATAGTCTGGACATGATACAGTTATTTATCTTGTGCACTTCATGTTGGGGCACATGGCTAGTATAGCCACCTCCTTGAGAATGTTAATCAATGCTGCCATGGGTGCCCTGCACACTTATTCTGTCCATAGCCCCGGATGTGTACATACCTGTGGTGGATGTACATGACAGCAGTGTATTTTTGAAAGTAATGTTATTCTGACAACAATAGCTAGTTACCTGGAGTTCAAAAGTGAATCTTGGCACTGTGAAATAGAAACTATCCACTGGACTCTCTACCCACATGGAAGTAGTAAATCTTGGCATTTACTTTTCTACTGCTGCATAAATGTATGAGCTAGAGTTTGGGTCTGATCCCTGCAGATGTGAACTAGGTATAACATCCAGAGAACTACCAGACCACATTAAAAGCACTATATTGGTGCATTTCCTGGCATCCTGCAAACATTGGCCACTAATTTAGAGTTCAGGACTGAACGGTTTTATCCACCAAGCTACGTTACCATCTGGCAAAGTTACTAAGTTAAAACATGCAATCCAAATGTACTGCACTTTCACTAGGTTAAGGCATGATGTCCAAAGTATGATTTGTTTCATAGCTTATGGTACTGTTGGCTTGTTTCTATGTTTAAAGGAATTTCCACAGTCCACAGAAATGTTATTCATCTTAGTATTTTACTTGTCTCTTTTTATTAGCTGTCTGTAAATTAAGAAAGTAAAGATGGGTCAGTATTTTAGTCTGGGTTTTTAAAGTTCATAGCCTGGGGAATATTTCAGCAATGAATTTGGCTGTCAGTTTCTGTTCATTTTGTCAGGAATTGCATAAGTGTGGTGGATTATAATTGGGGCAACTTGGGTGGCTGCTCATAGCCCACAGATACAGGGGAGTGAGGGTAATTATTTATTTAAAATAAATAAATATAACAGCAATATTATTTTACTTTAAAAATGAATAAACAAAGATTATCTTTATCTATCCTGTATATATATATATATATATATATATATATATATATATATATATATATATATACATACATATATATAATATATATAAATATATATATATATATATAAATATATATATATATATATATATATATATATATATATATATATATATATGAGTACATACTTCCTCACGTAACTATGTCATACTATATTACCCTGTATTGAATCTACAACTGCAATACTAAATTAAAAAAAATTATCATTTTTATGTTGTTTGAATTTTTTTTTATATATATTAGACATTTGTTGACCTGTTAAGACCACTGGACAGAAGTGTCCCTAGTGATGTCCTAGGACACTATCTGGCTAAGTGCTCAGAGTCACAAGGAAGAGTACAGGGAGGTTATAATTCTTTTTTCTGGAGGCAATGCACTTAATTATGAGATGAGCAATTTGTAGTCTTTCTGCTTAGTGATGACAGGGAGTAGAAGCCTATGAATGTTAACCAGACAGTAAAGTAGATGGCTGTGACAAGTTGTGCAAAAGAGCAGCAGGAGTGGCATGAGAAAGTCTGACTTCAACTTTGCAGGGCTAGTTTCGAAATTAGAATACTTTGCTGTGGCTGCTGAGCAATTGCTATGCACAATTGCTCAGCAGCTACAGCAAGTTACTCCAAGTTTAACATTAACCATGCAAATAGTTTCAGACAAACATGCAGCTGATGTCATGGAACTACTTGAAATATATTACTGTGGCTAGCAAGCAATTATTGCACACAGTTGTTTGCCAGCCACAGTAAAGTACACTGTGGTCAACAGTAGTCCTGGAAAGGAGTTTCATGCAAACCTACTGCTGCCATACAGTTACATGAAATGCATTACTGTGTACTCTTTATTTTATTTTATTGTATTTTATTTATCATATTACAGTTGGCCTAGGCACATGAGATGTAATCAGAAAATAAAGTAGCTATAATTTCCAGGTGGGGCAAATGGTAGATGAAACTGAACCACAGTCAATTGCTTATTATTCAGCATTTGCAGGACTTATATGATTTTTGTGATGCAAATTTAAATAAATTACTCACTACTGTTTGTGTGAAGCAAAAATGAAATATATTGCTGTATCTACTACTTTTTATCACATTCAGATGTTTGAGGTGTGCACAGTCAGCAGAATTAAAAAGAGGCAAAAATGCTGGGTGGCAGTGACGTCTTGTCATTTAGTCAGTTTAAACAATAATTAATCTGGATTTGTAGGACTGGTATGCATTAGTGTGAAATAAGTTAGACTGCTTTATTGTGGGGCTATTGTGTGTTCATATAAAAATAAACTTGAAATACATTACAGTGGCCATTTTTATTATTTCTTACCACAATCAGACTTGAAAGATGTATACAGTCAATAATGTGATTATAATTGCTGAATATGGTGGCTGGGTATGCATGAAAATGACAAATGTTGTTTGCACATTATTCTGATATTGCAAGACTAACATGATTTGAATACTTTACTGTAACTACTGTTGGTGCAAAAATTGAAACATTTTACTGTGACTATTATTTTTGTCACAATCAGATATCTGAAGTGTAGATTGTCAACAAAGTGTCTATAACTGCTAGGTAGGGTTGATGGGCTGTCTGTGGATGAAAGTTACTGGCTTTGCAGGACTAGTATGCACTTGTGTGAAGTAAGTTAGAATACTTTATTGCTGCTACTTTGTGGTTGTGTGAAAATCACTGCTTGCAGCTATTGTCATCATCATCATCATCATCATCATCATCATCATTATATCACAGATATCTGAGGTGTACACAGTCAACAATGTGGTTATAATTGCTTGGTATGGGGTCTGTCAGTGAAAACAATTCATCCTGCTGTCATGATCATAGAGTTATTTGTCTGGCTTTTGCAGGATTAGTGTGCATTTGTGAAAAGCAAATTGGAATACTTTACTGTAGTCATTTTAATCCCAATAGTACATCTGAGGTATATACAGTAAATAACGTGTCTGTCATTAATAGGTATGGAGATTGGCAGATTTTATAGTAAAATGTTCTGAAGTAAGCAATTTTGTTATTATTATTTAGAAAATTTTGCTTCTCCTTCTTTCTAGAAAAATGTTCAAGACTACTCAAATTTATGACAAGTGGTCAAATTGTGTTTCATTAAACAATGAATATAATGTAAATTGGTCTGCTAAACAAGTATACTTTTAAAAAAGGATGGTGAGTCCAAACAAATACATGCATTTATGCATTCTCCTAAACAAATAAAAAACAAAGAAGCATGCAGGGTGGGCTATGGTTTGAAAATCAACCAGGGTCCAAAGTACATTTAATACACTACTGGTAAAGCACTTAAACATTATTCAACTGTGGACAGACAGAGTGAAAAATAAGAAAGAAAGTGTTAACAGTCAAATTCTGTGTCAGCAACATCAGCAACCAGACTCGGCTCTGTGGTAGTGAAAGTGACAACTAAGGAAAGGAAAGCATTTTCAGATGTGACTTTTTCAGAGAAGGTCTTGAAATATGTGTAGATGTAGGATACCAAAGTGAAAAATCCAGTGAGTGAAAAGTGAGGTTTTCATAACAGACAACTGCAAAACTAGTAGAAGACCTGTCATCAAACATTAAAGATGATCTCTGTAGAATTCCTAAAACTATATATTTTTTTTCAGCTTGATAATCTCAGTAAAAGTATTAATGTTGATAACACTGCTTATGTGGCCATATTTAGTTGAAGACTTACCAGATCTTTTCTTGTGGTGGAAGAGCTGTTGAGTGTGGACTCAGTGAATGGCAATACAACCACATAGGATACTTATGAGAAATTGTCATAGGTGTTGAAGTAAAGGAAACTTTGCAATATCAGTAGTGCCCTCACTATAACTTGGATAATCGATTTCTAAGTTTAATGACCAGACCAGTACTTTCAGAATTCATCAAATGTGTCAAAACCCTTAAAATAAAATAGGATATGTTAAAGGTCACTGAAACTGCCAACTTCATAAGACCGAGGAGTCTGAATCATAGGCATATCAATTGTTTTGACAAAGTAAGAGTGAAGCATGATGATATATGATTTTATTTCATCCAGGATCTGTGGCTGAGTAGGACAGCTGCAGTAACCAGATCTAGTTTGTTGGCTGAAGAAATAAAATCCATCACTGCAATAAAGTCAAAGATGCTACCTTCTTTGGTGATGAAATTTAGCTAAATGACCTGGCATTTCTTATTTACATCATTGAATTGTTATCAGACTTAACTGTCAAACTGCATGGAAGGAATCAGTAGTGAACAAACAGTGAGAACATCTTCCATTCAATATCTGGAAATTCTGTAGAAACATTTGGTCATAAAGAAAAAAGAAAGATACCTAAAGCCCATTTCAGTGGTATAGAGGGATAAAGTCCTCACTAAGTCCCAAACAGCTCAATTTGATGGCTTGGGCTCAGGATGATGCAGACAGGGTGGAAGGGTGATACTATCCAGGGGGATGCATGCACTTGTCTCCACCTGGTGACTAATTGCTGATGGAGACCAAAGATGCAAAGGGGGTATTGTCACAAGGGAGGCAGGGCTATGGCTGAGTAGCTGCATAGCCAGAATGATACAGCAGAAAGCCTTTTACACATCCTTCCCTGGGATTATCATGGGTGAACACAATGACCCCAAACTACTCCTTGGTAGCAGTCTGACACTGCCCTGGCATACCATGATCTTAATACAGGACTCATATATGGGTCAGATTTAGCCTGAGTTAGGCTAGTCAGGTTTAGTAGACCCAGAAGAATAGGAGAAGCCCCTAGCATCAGTAGACAGTCAGCTATGGGGAGCGAAAACTCTCACAAAAAAAAAAAAGATATTCATTCCTCAACCCTACACACAAGGCCTACTGAGACAGTGAATTACAGAATACGGAACACTGACAGTAATGTTTACATACTATAATATGATGAAAATCTTTAGATTCCCATTTGTAATTGATCTGTGCGTCTGATGCCATGTGATTGGAGTTTATCAAGATTTAAAATAGCTACCTTAAAGAGGAACATTCATACTGCATGATCTTCTAAATTCTTACAGTAATTTTTCTCTAGAACCAGTGAGAGATTGGCTCCTTGTAACTTCACAGACAAATCGCATGCTTCCTGAGCTAAATAATGCAAAGCTGAATTTTGTGATTCAGTAACTTGATTTACTGATTCACCAATTTATTTATTTATTTTTATTTTTATTTTACATTTGTTGACCAGGATAGTCCGACTGGATGCATGTCCATTTTCAGCGGTGGCCTGGGGAGAAAAGCTCCAAGGGTAAGCAGATACAGCATTACATAATACCAGCATTACATATTACAAACAGACTATTTACAGAGATTACATAAGTAAGCAAGTTAAACAAGTTCCACAGGTTAGAGTTAATCCTGTCAATGACAACAGAACTTTTGAATTAGAGCTATGGGTATTTTGGGATTCACTTTCACCAACAGACCTCAAACTGATAGTGGATTCAATGTATTCACTTCACAAAGGGATTCACTTCACAAGCACCCCCCGAAAAGGAAACTGTGTGTGTGTGTGTGTGTGTGTGTGTGTGTGTGTGTGTGTGTGTGTGTGTGTGTGTGTATATATATATATATATATATATATATATATATATATATATATATATATATATATATATATATATATATATATATATATATATATATATATACATATATATATATATATATATATATATATATACACACACACACCACATTCTGAGCACCAGACCTGATGAGGAGCTGTATTCTTAATGAACTCAGACCCGCTCTTTATAGATGTTCTGGTAAGTCACTGAGAATTACGGTGACAGTTTCAGAATTTTTATTGTTCAGAAAATACCTATACCATGTCCTCTTTTTTATTTGTTTGTTAGGTAGAAAGTAGATATGACAAACCAGGAGCACTGCTTGGTTAAGTGACTTGCTCAGAGTCACACAGCAGACAAATGAAGGTAGAAGGAATCAAACCCTGTACCCTTAATTACAGAAGGTAGTTCATTAAGAGCATGGAGCTTAAATCCTTTGTACCAACTGATAGACCTTTATTAACTTTTTTTTTAGTGATAATCTATGACTGGGTATGGGTAACACAAGACCCACAACTGGAGTTAACACAGGATTTACTCACAACGGGTATGGTTTCATAAAAAGAGTGAAGTCCTAGTGATTAAACAAAGCCAACTGTGTCTAAACTATTACCCACACACAAAAATGTATTATTAGCATTATTAAATTAAATTATTTGAGTAAAAAAGTCAACCTTTTCTAAGTAATGTCATTGTATAATTGGACTTCAGTGCTCTTCCGCCACCTTCTGGCAGTCTGGGGAATCCAAGATATATACTATGCATACACAATGCATTGCTGTCTCTGCCTTTTTTTCAAGTATTGAGATTAGTAACACTGGGAGTCCTGAGTTCATTTTTAACATAGTGTATTCTCCTGTATGGAGCAGTATACTAGCCTGGGAAAGTTTTTTTTTTTTTACTTAGTGGCTTAGGGAAAGTGATTTAATTGGAGTTTTTCTGTAGGGAACTTGATTTACAAAGAGCACATTGACTGATCTGACCAATCATCATGCATGTTTTTTAATATTGAATTAGTTTTTATTAAGGAAGAGCAGTTTCTTCAAATCTCAGTAGTGGTGTTGGTTTCAGTTTCTTTGCTGAACAGTTTTGCAGAAGATGACATATTTTATGAGAAAGAGAGCAAAGATATGAGGAGAAAATGGACATTCTGAAAATGTTTAGATCGAGGTATGTATGATTGGTCCAGCCTCTCATACCACCAAAGTATTATGAGTGGATGGATTTGTTTCTGTTTAAATATGTTGGATTTACAATAGGAATCCTGAATGGGCTGTCCAATCAGTGTATACACGTTTTAATACAAATGAGCCTTTATTGGACAATTTGTGGTTAAAATGGAGGATTATAGAGTACCAATAATGTCAGTAATTAGAGTTTCATAGGTGTTATTGTTCAGAAAGTGCAACACCTGTAGTTGTTCTTCAAACGTTTTAGTCATCTGTCATGTAAGGCTGTAAGCTGTAAATAAACTGTTTCATGTAGTCTAAAGTACAGGGTTTGAATCCTTCCACTTTCATTTGCCCACTGTGTGACTTTGAGGAAGTCACTCAGAGAGTGCTCCTGGGTCATCCCTGATAAGGACACTCTACCCAGTGGGTTTACCTGGTTAAAAAAATATATAAAATAATATAATATTTAAAATGTGCGTCATTTTGGGCCTTTACCCCCACCCCCCAGAATTCTTGAACAAAGATGTTGAGAAGTATTTTATCTATTTCTTGCAGAATGTGTGGCTTTCTGGCAAATTGTTGTGGACTGCAATTACTAAATAATGACAAACGTGACATTAAGACTTTGTGTCCTTCAGAAAATGCTTAGTAATGCAAAGCCTGCTATTCTAGCAGAGAAATGTTTTAAATTTATTCCTAGTTTTTGTGCCTTTGCCTGTGATTCTTGAGCTAAGATGTTGGGAAGTAATGGGTGGGTGCAATGGATTGCACTGTATGGCTTTCACAGCAGTGAGCTGAAATACATCTCTCAGTCTTTATCTGTGTATTTGTTCATTCATTTTATCACAAGCAAACAAACATCTGAATGTACACAGTCATAATTTATGGTCACAACTGTCTGTGTCTGTGTGTCCATATCAATACTTAGTTCTTGCATCCAGAGTAGTTATGGTGGAAAAGAAGGAAATGATTGTATTGATGTCCTTGTTTTGTTGACAGTTGCTTTATTATTTGGCTGTGAATAAGCTGGACATCACGTGAATTTAATATTATAACATTAACCATAGATGCATTTTTAATTTAATTTCTTCAGGCACACGGTTTGTCTGTTATTTAGAGCAGATGCATAAGGCCAGGAGCTGTTAATAAGTTGCTTCCTGTAAAGCATCATTTGATTCCCTTTTTTATCTGCCATGTGAGTCTGACCAAGTCACTTTACCAGTCAGTGCTCCTTGGTGCCCCTGAAAAGGATCATTTGTATCCAGAAGCTTCCCCAGCTGTTAGCAAATGTATTACACATTTGTCTTTAAATGTCTCCACCTTTCAGACACCCACTAATTACTGTTTCACTATAAGCTATTTGACTATGAATCCCAGTATGTCTCTTGTAGTTTAACGGATTGCCAGATACAATTTTGATAAATATTAGTTTCAAAGGAAGAAAATGTTATTGTTGCGTTATGCTATGTCTGTTTTCAATGTGACAGAATTTTGTTTTGTTCATCAAATGGTTGTCAGTGTTTTCGCTGTTGAATGCTTAAGAAAAAAAATAAATTAGATTCAAATTTATGTGATAACTGCAAAAATAAAGAAAAAAATAGTATGCACACTGACAGGTTTGAGCAATGTTTTATGGTAGTTGGAGAGACAACCAACTAATGGTATACTGGCATGGCTGGGAGGTCTGGCCCATTAATTTACACAGGGCTTCATTTGACTATGATTTGGACCGGATTCTAAGGCCTGATTCCCAGCTACCACTCAGTGTCTCTCCTAAAGCAGGAGACCCTCCCCCACAGACAGCAAGCAGGTTGTTGGCCACATATTCATTCTTACCTTGACTCAACTTCCACCAGTGCAAATAGATATCCTGCTTCTGTGCTAAAACGCCAGCATGATAACACTGTGGATATATTATAAATACCTTTCAGTACATTATTTCCTCAACTTAATAGCTACATATGTATAACTTATTTGCCAGGTTCAGGGTTTCTTTGTAGTTTCATTTAATGGATCAGCAATATTGTCTGGAAAGTAGCATCACCTGCATGTACTTTTGCTGACATGTATTCTTTGTGACTCACTATTCCATTATTCAATGTGTCTGTTGCACCTTATGTCTACTGTTTGAGCACTTCTGTCCCCATCTCTTCTCCTTCCACTCCTGACCTCCTGACATTGTTCTGTATTGTTACATTCCAGCAGTCTCGTACTTCTGACCTCTTTCCCACTCTAATAGTCTATATTTTGTATGCTACTTTCTTCAACAACTGTCTTTACAGTTTCCTTCTTTCACACAGCTTTTTATCTCCTTCTTTCTGTATTCCTTCTTCATAGCTTCTCTTTTTCCCTGTCTTCCCTTGTCCATATGTTACTTTGAAAACACTAAGCTAAATATACCCAAAATCACACATTGAAACTATACATCAGTCTTTCATTAGTCTGCAGTAATGTGTGTAATCTGTCCGGATTTAGAATATCACTGAGTTTACATTATATTATGGCCACCTGTTCTGATGTGTCATGACTACAAATGGAAGGGACTCTTTTGGGAGACACATAGTTTATCCCTGCATTCTCCTTCTTCGCCATATGAATTGATCAATGCTTTATTAGTTTTATTTAGAGAATATCCCCCGATAACTGTTCACTCTTTACAGGAATGCCACTGATTTTGTTTAACTGATAACATTGCCAAGGGTGTGACTGTCCTTTGTAAATGTTTATCCTCATCTCCTTTTCCTCTGTTGTGAATACTTAATTCTCACTGCATAATTAATGCCAAGTACAACAGTAAATATTTGACTGATATGGGTTTGTGACTGTCTTTTATAAAAGTACATTTCAGCTCCTCATCCAGTGTCTATATCTAACTCTGATGGTACAGTTGGTAACAAACACAGTAACATTTGATTAATTTGTGGTTAAGATTGCTCTTTGTACATGTGTATCTTTATCTCCTTTTTTCTATTTTGTTTTCTCAAATATCAATGTATAACCAACAGTAAGCACAATAGTAGGAATTCAATTGTTATGATAGATAACCTTTTGAACTTCATTATCCATATAATAATATTTGTATTGCATTGGTTACAATTACCAACTGTAGATTATATTGTTAATGAGTATTAGTTATTGGTCATACATGCATGCTTTTGGTGAGTTATGTTTTTGTATTATGTTTAATTTAGAAGTTATCATTCTGAGTCTTCAGTAAAAAAGTATCTTACCCAGTTGACCTATCCCATTTCTCAAAATTCAGTCTATACATAAATATATTGTCTGCCGGTGGAATAGGGAATTCATATGGCTTCTATTTTTGATGTAGGCGTGTATATTTGCATATGTATATGTATGTATTTTATTTTATCTGTTAATCAAATAGGTAGACTGGTCACATTGACTCTTTTCATTTAAAACCTGAGCTCTTACAAGCGTATTCCATAAGTAGCAATTCATAGCAAATAGAGAAACATTTTCTTCACCATGCAACAGTTCAGTTATACAGTTAGTAAAATAACCTTAAAATACTAGCAGGTCATGTCTACATACTGAGTCAGTTCCTATTTAACAGTGATAAGAAAGTACTATAGGAACAAGGAATATGCAGTTATCTAATACATTAAATCATAAATACATCTTTACAGATGAATTTCTCATCAGATAGTTTTGCTAATTCCTGTTAGGAAACAAGATGAATGCAGCACTTAATCTCATCCTTAAACACTGTGCCATTAAACAGCATCCTTACAGCATCAGTCTATGTGCTATTTAAAGTAAAACAGTACTTGTTTGGGTGTTTAATTACGTACTCATTCATTCATTTATTCATTCATTCATTTATTCATTTCTGATTTCAGCAAGTATTTCTTTTACACCTTGGCAGGACTACGCCCACTGACTCCTCTGCTGCACCCAATATGCTCATTTGTTCCACAGTTGCAAGAGCCAGGAATTTCCTGGGCAGGTATGAACCCTACAGTTCATGTGTTCCTACCCAGGAATCCATGATGAGCTCAGCCACTCGTGGGAAGAGTCAGGTGGTAGGCAGCAAGTCAGCTCCAATGTAGCTGCCCTCAGAGGGTTCTGCTCAGATTACAGTGTGATTGCACATGACAGTCAGTAGGCCCATGCTCCACAGGACAGACACCTAGAAATCTGGCTAGGCCTCACTTATGTGGAGAGCCAGAACCATCACCCTCTTCCCAGGAAGGGTAAGCATGCAGTGGCCACTCACTCGCATCCTGCTCTGCCAGCTCCTGCAGGCACCAACGCTGCTATTTGAACTCAGATATACTCATGGCTTTATCCCTCTATGTCATAGAGTAGCTCATATTCCAATAGGTATTCTATTCCTTGATGCTGGGCCTGTTTTACTGCATATTCTTTTTCCAGTAGCTGAGCCAAATGGAGGTGTAATTAAATCTCTGGTATTGCTGTTACTGCATTTAAGAGAATAGTTTGTAGGTTTGTTTTTAGCTTATTCTTTAAAGATGGGCTATATTGCAGTTATATTCATTTGAATAGCAGGGTGTTGAGTAACGAGTTTGCCCTACTTGTTATTGGCAGACAATTAAATATCTTTAGTAAGTGACAGCAGTATGATCTGAAGTCAGCAGTAAAAGCAAATCTGAAGAATGTACTTACAGCAGTTTGTAGTGTGTGAGTTTTATTGCAGGAGTACAGCGTAATTATAGGTGAGTGTGCTCAGTTTTTGGAATTCAGATGCTTTTATTTATTGTTAATCTTAACTTCAGGAACTAATAGGTGTGGGATTCTTATTATTCTGAGTGTAATATATATATATATATGTGTGTGTGTTTGTGCGTATTTAAATATATATATATATATATATATATATATATATATATAGATATATATATATATCTACAGTATATATTTAGATACATATAATCCACATCAAGAAACTGCATGAAAGGACTTTCAGATCATCATCACAACACCAGTGTGTCAATTATTTTAAATTCAGGAACACTTTTTTTAATTGTAGACCATGGTTTTACCAAAGGATTTATCAATATGCACACACACACACACACACACACACACACACACACACACACACACACACACACACACACACACACACAAACACACACAAATATATATATATATATATATATATATATCCACAAAAAACGATAAGTCCCACAGAAATATAAATATAAAACAACCACCAAGAGGAAGCAGCAATACAGTCAAAGTAATGGCTTTTTCCAGCAGATAATCAAAGCGTCAATGCTGAGTTAAAACTTCTTTAATTCAAGAACAAAACGTGAGCGCTTTCGCGGAGATACTCTCCGCTTCTTCAGACATTACAAAATCATGCAGCCATTGTTAGTTATATATCAAACATCAATTAAACAATAATTCAATTAACCAAATCAATTACAGTCTTAAAATTACTGCATAATGAAACTGATATAACAACCTACTTTTAAAAACCCCTAAAAACACATTAAATACCAAAATGTTCTGTATTAAATAGTCTACTACTCATATGTCATTATATGACTGAGTTCATTTATCAAAAATATATACCAAATAAAACAAAAACATAATAATACCTTATATTAAATAAATCTATATAAAAACTTAAAATGTAAATCATAGGCCCTTCGTTTGGGGAAAATAGCAAAATATCATCTACATACAGGTGATAAAAAGACATCTGTATTGTTGTATCACTGATGAAGAAAAACAAGAAGTAAGGTCTCTGGACTGCACCTTGAAGTTCTCCATAGCTGAAGGTTCCTATTTAAAAAAATATGTCATTTGCTGATGCTTAGAAAGGTCTAGCAATAATTTTGCATGCACTTAACTGTGCCTGTTGTAGATGATGGGTGTTTCCCGAGGTAACACTGCTACTTTTTTGTATTTAGAGTACTTTCTCTCTACATCATTGTTTTGGAAGGACTACTTCTTTCTGAAGTGCATTCATCTCACTGGGGGAATGGACAATGACATCCAGCTTACAGTTATTGGCAGATCTGGTTAGTTAAAGGCCAAGGTTTGTGGCATGGAGGTAGAAAAAGTATATACTAAGGGGGAGAGGGGTCTCAGTACTGAGCCTGTGGAACTCCACTGGTTACTTTATTTCTTTCTGAAGCACTACCTACCACCTTATTTGTCTGTTTTCAGTCCTATAGCCAGTTAGCAATCCATTTTACCAATTAATGGGCTATATTTAGTTCTTTTGGCTTGTTCACAATGTCAGCACAGGATACAATGTCAAAGGCCTTGGTCACATCCACATATGCTGTGTGGACTGAGTGACCACTGTCCACTACCTCTGTAGCCTTCTTAAAGAAGTTTACCAAGTTGAGTAGACATGATCTGCCCTTGACAAGACCAATATATTGTGGTCCCAGTTGTATGGTATTGTTAATATCATATCTTAAGAGGTCAGATATGATAAATTAGCTACTTAGACTGATGGGCCTGTAATTTTCTGGGGTCAGTGGTAGGAACACCTTTGTGCAGGAGCAGTGTGGTACAGTTGTTCTTCAAACCTCAGTGACATACCGTGCTGTTAAGAGAACATTAAACAAGTGCAGGAAGGGTTTTCTGAGGGTATATGTTACTATTAATTAGGCATTCAGGTAAATTGTCTGGACCCATGGAAGTTATGTTTTAGTTTTAGAGACTACAGCCCTGACATGTTCCATGGTGAATTAAAGGGGGTTTTGGGACTTATGGGTAAATGGAATTTCGGTGACTGCTTCTGGAGTAAAATTGTAACTAAATCTGCAGGTATGTTAGCTATGTCTTAAGGATCAGAGTGGGTAATGCCATTTTAGATTAGTTCTGCACATTGCAACATATTATTCCTCAGTTTCCTAATGTAATTAAAGAAGGATTGTAACATAAGGATTTATGTTATGTTTGGCTTCTGAAACCAGTTTCAGTTCATGTTCAACTCTGGTCTTTCTGATGGTCATTTTTAGCTCCTTGATCTTTTCTAAGATCTAATTAGGTAAATTTGCTGTTGGACTGTAAAAGTTTTTTTTTCCTTTTGTTATAAAGCTTATTTGTAGTTGTGGACCAGCAAAATGGTTTATTCTTAAATTTCCCATTATAGTTGCTTCTAGTAAGGAATGCTCAACCTACACACTTTTTTGTGTGGGAGTAGAGTATGGATGACAAAGTAACAACTGAAGCTTCATTGGGATTTGAACATTGGAAGCAAACTTGGATATCTCATCATAGACTTAAGCAAGATTGTATGTTTAAAGTAATTGGATTCAGAACTATTTATTACTGCAGGGCCAATGACTTTGAAGAAGATTACTAATTTTGTGGTCTAATTTACCAGGGATGGAGATACTAAAGGCTTGGTACACTTGGGCTATGTTGGTGAGGACCTGATCTACAATGTTCTGTCTACTACTGGGCTGGTTAATTATTTATTCTAAGCAGTTAACCATTTACTAAGTGTAGGAATCTTTAGGCCTAGCCAACTTTAGAGGTGGAGGCACACACCAGTTAATTGAAGGATAATTACAGTTACCCGTGATAAAGGTATTTTTATAACAATCATTCACTGAGTATGTATCGGTTACAAACACACACACACACACACACACACACACACACACACACACACACACACACACATACACACATATGGATACATCCCAGATGCAGGAGAGCTTCAGGATTAGGCAGTTTGTTGTTAAATATCTGGCACTGAGAATAGCAACCCTAATGTGGTCAAAATTAGCATTTGTACCGAGAACAGAAACTCTGATGTGGTCAAAATTAGGATTTGCAATATTATTATTTGCTATGTTGGAATATTTATTAGGTTAGGTCTAAAAAGGCACTGTGGGCAGCATGGGCTGTGGCCATTAAATGGAAGATATGGAGAAGAAGTGTAGGTCATGTCTAGTGACGTAGTCTGGCCTACCTTCCATTTTCTTCCAGTCTAACCCCCTTAGAATGACATTGACTACTTAGCCAGTTATTGAAGTCAATTATCTTGTTTTGTACTTGGGCATCATTCTGGGTGAAGTAATGATTCTACTCAGGACCAGAGCCTTGCCTGTATCTAACACATTTAAGGTGACATTCAGTATATCTCTCTGCATGTCCCTCAAGGCTGAGTGCTGCAAGTCATTCACTCCCACATGGACAACCACTAAGTCATATATTTGCCCAGTGTAAGGGACTGATGATCCCTCATGACATCACAGGTACTGGCATTGAAGAGAAGTACCTACTGTCTTGTCCTTGCCCACCCTTGTAAGCATGGTGCCTGTGTGCTTGACAATGGAACTGCCAATTATTAGAAAATGTTTACCTCTATAATCTCAGCATGTGGTACTGGAAGGCTTATGGCCCAGAAGCTGGTTATGGTTTGGTACTAGGGAAGGGGATGATTTTGTGGCAGTGTATTTATCCTGACACTTGATCCTTCTAGATCTAGGAGACCTTGAAATGATTTTTTGCAACCTTAGCATATGTTGATTGGTGGGTGCGTGCATATGTCGGGATAGTGCTGTGCAATGTTCACAGACCTTTGTTTTAAATGACTGTTAATAAGATATCTGTACACCATGGAAATAGTATTGTAAATATCAAGTATTGACTCATTGCCTGTGAGGATTAGACGGTTCTCATACTATTTAAGGACACTCAGTACTACAAGGCTGGCTACAGATATGACAAAAGCTGATCTGACATCCATGTCAGGCAATTCATTTTATTTTTTGCAAGGTTTCACTGACACAAGTGTTACCTAACAGTTCTATCTCTAACCTTCACACATGTAAGTTTCTAGTTGAATCCCTGCTTTGTTCCTGCTCTACACCTGGCTAAACATTTTCTGTACACTCTTCCAGCTTTACCAGCTAACTCCATAAATAAAAACTCTAAGCCCTCCACTTAACTTGTAGATATATTCTTGTATTCCTTTATGTACATACTGTCAAGGGTACTGGAACCATAGGGCAGGGGGGTGAGCCCCCCTCCACTTTAAATAAAATAATGAGCTGTGCCCCCAGTTCCTGGCTCAGATTTTGTTTAAAGAATGCCATGCCTGTCCATTCACAAAAGGGACATTGGACTCTTTTGTTCTGGGAAAGAGAAAGTGTGTGTGTGTGTGTGTGTGTGTGTGTGTGTGTGTGTGTGTGTGTGTGTGTGTGTGTGTGTGTGTGTGTGTGCGTGTGTGCGTGTGTGCGTGTGTGTGTGTGTGTGTGTGTGTGTGTGTGTGTGTGTGTGTCTGTCTGTATCTGGTTGTCTGGGAGTATTCGATATTGCATACATGCATGTGTTTGCGAGTACATGTATGTGGGTGTGTGAGAGTCATACCTCTCAACCTGTTAATGCAAAAAATATGGACAAAGCTTGACAAAATGTGGGTACAAATAGGGACATATTTTAAATATTGCTCTTATAAACTTAGAAAGTAGCTAGAGTAACAGGATTTGTTTTAATATACATTTTCTGAAGGATATGAAGTCTGAAACTCAAATGTATGTCATTATTTAGTGACTTCAATCCTGACAGCATTCCAGTGATTTTCCAGGGAAAAAAAGAGAAACAGGCCAAACATATGAGCCAAAAAGCTGGACATTCTGCGAAAATGTGTACAGTTGAGGGGTATGGTGAGAGTGCATTTATGTGAGTGCGTGTATTCAGGTGTGTTTAAGTGCATGTGAGCAAGTGTACCTGTGTACGTGTGCATGCATCAGTGAGTAGAGGTTTCAGACACGGGAGGTTGCACCAGAGAACATCATTTTTTTTACACTTTTAAAACAAATAAAATTAAGCTTATGCTCTTTCATCCCGGTAAATCCCCTGACTCCCCATCTTCATTTCATATATACTCATCAGACAATACTACCATGTCAACAGTGTCCCAAACTAAATTGCTAGGTGTAATAATTGGCAACAATATGAAATTTGATAAACACCTTGCACAAGCCATTAAAAAGACACATATAAAACTAGGCTCTCTTTACAGAATTAAACCTTTACTCACTACTGCTTCTAGACAGGAAATTGCCAGAACTCAGCTTCTCTCTACCTTATTATATGCTTCCCCTATCTTCACTTACTTAAAGAAAACTAAATTAGTGAAACTTGAGGTTTGCTATAATGAAACAGCTAAGTCTGCAATAAAGTCTGTCAAAGGCCATGCATTCAGGTGAAAGTATATGTCCCATTCACACTTAGAATGGGGTGATGAGAGAAGTAGCTTCATTTGTTATTATTTTAATATGAAATTTACATGGAATTATTCTTAATCAACTACAGTTGGCCATATATGAAATGCAGCTATTCAATACATATCATGTATGTCCATCTTTTGTCACCATTAACAGTAGAAGAAAAAGGTAAAAATGCCCTTTTCTGGACACTACATGCACCTCTGGACCTCCACCCCCACCCCAGCCTTCTGCATTTTCAGGCACCTCTACATACTGTAAATATTTACTCTCCCCATCCTCCATCCCCATTTTATATTACTCACCTCCACTGAAGCACCATCTACTCATGATACCATTATTATCTTGTATGTTACTTATGCCTGTGATTGTCTTAATATTGTCTTTACTGGAGATTTTCTTTCAGCTCATCTCCTGAAAATGGAAATCATTACCTATTTGAGCTTTCCCAGTAAACAAATATCAGTAATAAATAAATATAAATAAATAAATAACAGTTACTCAACTGATGCTTAGAGCTAGAAGGTAGACAGTTTCTGTAAATACTGAATGAAAGACTGCAGTCAGAGATTTGATATTTTAACAGCTTTGTGTATCAATAACAGATGCTTCTCCACAGCTGTCATAGACTTTTAGTAAAGTGGTAGACAGGGAATTGTGTCAGGGTTACAATAACATTCACTAGTAAGGTTTATAAGAAACCTGCAGCTAATATGCACTGAGGCTCACAGTACAGCAGACAGCATAAAGGTGAGTGTTGAGTGAGAAGATCGACGACTGTAAAGGTGGATAATATGGGGATGTTAACACGTAAATTGAGTTGGTTTTAGTAACATGTGTCTGTAGTAAAGGTGGATAACACGGGGATGCAAATACGTAAATGGAGTTGGTTTTAGTAACTTGTGTCTGTAGTAAAGGTGGATAACACTGGGATGCTAATACGTAAATGGAGTTGGTTTTAGTAACGTGTGCCTGTAGTAAAGGTGGATAAAACTGGGATGCTAATAAGTAAATGGAGTTGGTTTTAGTAACTTGTGTCTGTAGTAATGGTGGATAACACTGGGATGCTAATACGTAAATGGAGTTGGTTTTAGTAATTGTGTCTGTAGTAAAGATGGATAACACTGGGATGCTAATACGTAAATGGAGTTGGTTTTAGTAACTTGTGACTGTAGTAAAGGTGGATAACACTGGGATGCTAATAAGTAGATGGAGTTGGTTTTAGTAACGTGTGTCTGTAGTAAAGGTGGATAACACTGGGATGTAAATATGTAAATGGAGTTGGTTTTAGCAACTTGTGTCTGTAGTAAAGGTGGATAACACTGGGATGCTAATACGTAAATGGAGCTGGTTTTAGTAACTTACGTCTGTAGTAAAGGTGGATAACACTGGGATGCTAATACGTAAATGAAGTTGGTTTTAGTAACTTGTGTCTGTAGTAAAGGTGGATAAAACTGTGATGCTAATACGTAAATGGAGTTGGTTTTAGTAACATGTGTCTGTAGTAAAGGTGGATAACACTGGGATGTAAATACGTAAATGGAGTTGGTTTTAGCAACTTGTGTCTGTAGTAAAGGTGGATAACACTGGGATGCTAATACGTAAATGGAGTTGGTTTTAGTAACTTACGTCTGTAGTAAAGGTGGATAACACTGGGATGCTAATACGTAAATGGAGTTGGTTTTAGTAACTTACGTCTGTAGTAAAGGTGGATAACACTGGGATGCTAATATGTAAATGGAGTTTGTAATAAAGCACACTGTTCCCCGCTGCTGCATCATAAGCATCTCAAAGCAGCCCAGCACCGAGTATATAGTCACAGAACTGTGAGTAAGTGGACTGGAAAGATTTTTGATATTACTTTATATTACATTACATTACATTGCATGAATAAGACAGCAGAAGGAATCCATGAGTCTGTCTAGTTTGGCAGAGTGTTGTAGCTAACCTGAAATATCTGTACTTCCCTCTTCCATTGTATCTCTCCAAGAATGTCAAGCATTTTAAAGACCTTGACTATCTTAATGCCTAATACTAATTCTAACTTAGGATTCTTGACTGTCCACTACCATCTCAGTGAAAAATTTCTCAGTCATCAAAAATACATGCATGGATACTCACACAAATAAGTAAATAAAATAGGTTAAATTGTATCTACCCAATCAAGTCAGTCACGCCCCCTCCTTCTTATCTTGTCCTTCCTTTTCAATGTGATTCAATCACATTTTCCCC
This sequence comes from Protopterus annectens, assembly GCF_019279795.1. Classification (NCBI taxonomy): domain Eukaryota; kingdom Metazoa; phylum Chordata; order Ceratodontiformes; family Protopteridae; genus Protopterus; species Protopterus annectens. The sequence continues at coordinate 93,397,210 of NC_056725.1, forward strand.
CTTAGTGCTTATATATGTGTATCATGTTTTATGTTCCCTCTCTTTTGACAAGAAACCAAGCTCCCTCAGCCTGTTTTATGCACCATTTGTTTTATTCCTCTGACTTTATTTACCACTTCATGCACCCTCTGTAGCTCCGTAACCTCCTTCTCCTGATAAAGCCTGCAGAACTGCATGCAGTTTTTCAAATGCAGCGTTATCAGTACCTAAAACATGGTCATTATCATCTTCCTGTCTCTGTATTCCACCACTAGTGTTACAGATCATCATGGAGTTTGCTTCTGCTGCTACCCTCTCACTCTTTGTCTGATCACTTCAGTCTTCTTCTTTAATAATAACCTCCAAGTCAATCTCCTTCACTGAATTGTTAGACTGAATCCTCCAAGTGTGTATCCTGCCCAGGCTGTCCCACAGCCAGATATATCACCATACACTTGCAGAAGCTGAAGCGAAGCTGCCATAAACTGGAACATGCCTTCTGCCTCTAGTTTCTTCTTCTAAGCATTTATTTCCTCAACCTTTCAACCTTGATGTCAACATCAAATAAACTGATACAGATTTGCATGCTTTGGATTATGTCAAAGATATGCATATAAAATAGGGCTGGACACAAGACCACCCCCTATCAGATACCAGTTGTCACATTTTTTACCATGTTAGAGCTCCCCACACAATTACGATTTACTGTTGCTTCCTGCGTAGCCCCTGCTTCACCCATCCACACAATTTAGTACTCCTCCCTACCCTCTGTCATCTATTGAAGCAGTCTTTAGCGTGGGACTGAGTCAAAAGCTATTCTGTCTAGGTAACCATGTCCACAGAGTTATGTATGTCCATCTCCCCAGCAATCCAGTCATAGAACCAGATCAATATAATCTGAAAGGATGTATCTATGTGAATCAATGCTGGAATTCAATGAACAAGCCAATTTTGCTTCAGGAACCCCATATGCCTTGAACTAAGGATTCTCTATCAGTTTATTGACTACTAAATTTATGGTTATTGGCCTGTAGTTCCCTATGGAATCAACTCTGCTTGCTTTCATTTCTCTGAGACTACCCTATCCTTAAGAAACCCAAAAATAAGTTATTTCATGGGTTTAAAAACAATCTTAATGACATTTTTAAGATCTTAAGAGGGATCACCATTGTTCCCTGCACCTAATTCACTTTTACTACCTGAGGTGTCCTTACTACTTCCTTATTCCTTATCTCCACAGCTGTCAGTTTACCCTTTTAGTTGCCTTTCTGTCTCAGATAGTACCATTATGCTATTCATTGATGAATTCTAGTGCAAAGCATTTATTTTATACTGCTACTGAACTTCCTTCTGTTTCTGCTCTTGCCAAGGTAGTTTGCCATTTTCCCTACATAGCTTTTCATTTCACACCTCCTCCTTAATAACTGCAGTTGATGTATTCCCAATTTTCTCTTTGCCCTATTAACACACTTCTCTTCACTTCCCTGCTCCTGGCATCTGCATAATTCTTCCAACAATTTCAGCACCTTTCATTCTTCCACTTTCTGTAATTATTCTTTCCTCTTAATACTGCCTTCACCACATTAGCAATACAAACTTTTTCTTGTACTCTTTGGTTTGGTAATCCCTCATTAACTTGTCCCTCCCACACCCTCAAATTGTTTTTTCTTTTCCCATACGTTTGCTTATCATCTCAGCCTTTTTGTGTCCAGGCTCCCTCTCATTCCATATTATGTTCTTTGGGTCCCCAACTTTGGCTTATTCCATGCCAAATGTGAAGCACCTTGTTGCTATATACCAGTGGAACCTTTATCTGTTGATCTTTCACCTCATTGTCCTAGCAGATAATGACAATGAGGATTCCTTCTTTTTTGTTGCAAGCATTAACTTTTAATTGAGCCCCTGTAAGAATATCTCAGTCTGTATTTCCTACCCACTCTGGTTGACAGTGTACATATGCCTTCTGGCAGGCTGAGATGCCCCGTCAGAACCGCCCTCTTTTCCTACCTGTCACTTGATTCTCTTCTTGATTAACTCATCATCTCCTGGACTTGCACAGGGTTCAGGACTTTACCCAGAAAGTTCTGTTTTGTACTACAAATCCTCGTATTACTGCTTTCAATATACTTCTCATAAAATATGTGCATGTCTCCAAATGTTGCCCCATGCAAGTTTAATAAATGCACATATCAGTTTTAACTCTAGGGGCATACAGAGATAAAGCCCTGACTACAAGTCAGGAGACTCAAGTTCAGCTGATGGACTGGATACCTTTTGGAGTAGGCAGGAGATAGAAATGAGTGATGAGGCAGATTTGCCTGTCTGTCCTTGAGGGTCAGTTGGGAATGCATGTTTAGGGTGTTCCCCCATGTTAGATTACAAAGTGGAGAGCAGGAAACATTAACAGCATCAGTCTAGGGGATGGGGCAGAGTTCTTGATGGTGTAATTTGTGGAGGTAGGGGATGTCTTTCACAAATGTTCATTGCATACCCAGTCAGAGCCATGTAGAATGTACGTGAAGCTAGACCTTCCCCTGGGAGTAGTAGTGATGGGGCCCAACCACATTCTTTTCCCACAGCAACAGTCATTGCCAGCTGGCACCTAGGGGAGGTGACCTTGGTCTAGAGGGAGTAAACCCAAGTGAAGCCACATGAATCCAAGATACTGGGAAGAATATTGATTTAGTAGGGCTATATGGCTTCTAAGGATAAGTAGATAAATCCCCTATCTGAAGAACCAGCAGCACAAAATAACAGATGCCCATTACGCGAGCAAGCCTACTTCTAAGCATATGTACAAATCTATGTTACAGATGGTTTAGCTATGTGAAGGCATATTCTAATTTCAGTTCAGTAAGCTGCTTCTGTGAGATGCTCTAAAAAAATACACTTGACAGTACAATGCAAATGCCTGGTTAAAACCCTGATTATGGGCTCTGTGGAAGACAGCAGTGTGTCACCTTTCTCCATTTCCCACAGGAATTTCATAGCCAAGAAGTTGATCATTGGCTCCTTACCACCTTATCTCTCTTCCTACTACACTATCCTTTCTTTCATACATTCCTTCAGCCCCCTCTCCCCAACCTCTGTAATGTTCCCCTGCAAACATTCTAACCCCTCTGTTCTAGGCTTGCACCCCGGGATCATCATTTTTATCCTCTTGTTCCAGCTATATTAGTTTCAGTCCCAGTTAGCTACACTTCCAGATTAACTATCTTCCTGCTTAGGTTTCTGACACCACTGAATACTATATTGACTCTATTACCCACACCTTCAGTATTTTGACCACACATTTTTTATTTTTTATTTTATTTTACATTTGTTGACCGGACTAGTCCAACTGGATATATGTCCATTTTCAGCAGAGGCCCAGGGAGAAAAGCTCCACATCAAAAAAAATTAATTGCAGTGGTACAATTAAAAAAACTAGTGAAAAACATTTAGTTACATACATAGTATCAGGAATTTGCTGCGGTAGCATTGTCACCTCACAGCAAGACATTGTCCCATTCGATTCTCAGCTAGAGCGTCTTCTGTGTGGAGGCATACATGAATGGGCATGCCTTCATTGAAGGTTGTGCATCAGGGCTGGTAACTTGGCATGTAAAAATCCTCTACCAAACATTAGCAGACCGGAGTTCCGCTGTGGCGACCCCTAACTGGGATAAGCCGAAAGACACAACAAAACAACAACATAGTATCAGGAATTTAAATGCAATACCAAAGGAAAACATGTATAGAAAGGTCGTTTATAATAGGAGAGGTTTTCCTCAAGGATAAAAGATCTTTAGATGCTTATAAAGGGTCTACTTTAATTAACCGAAAGCTGATTCCAGTGAATGCAAATCCATCGACACAAATGCATCGAACCACGAAATAAGCGAACTCACAAAACTGCGAAACTCAAAATACCAATTTGTCATACTCGACCATCCCCACCGCCCAAAACACACTACCCACCCAAACAAAATAAATAAACCACACACATACACTAACCAAACCCCTACCTCAAACCCTACACTAAACGTTAAATACATTACCCATATTACATAACCTATCTATGCACTTACCTTAACCCGCACCCTAATGTCCATAACTATCGCACGCTTACCTTACAGATCTGTAGCTCAGATGGGCCAACCAAAACACTTCCACATTTCAAATTTTGCGGTAATTTCACTGTTTTGTGAGTTCTCTAATTTCACGGTTCGATGCATTTGTGTCGATGGATTTGCATTCGCTGGAATCAACTTTGGGTTAATTAAAATAGACCCCTTATAAAAGTGTTAGGTTGTTAGGTGAGAAGTGACAGTATGGGAACAAAAGTTATGTTTGGAGGACGAGAACAGTAAAGTAGGTAGACACACATATAATGTTAATCAGGGTTAGTGCAGGGCACAGCCATTGAGTTTTCAGGTGAATTTTGAGTTGAGATTTAAAACTTGGAAGTGAGGAAATTGAAGTAAGATTTTCAGGAAGAGAGTTCCAGGTTTTCCCAACTGCGTTAGAGAACAAGGAATTACCAGCCATATTGTTGGATTTAGTGGTAGATACGAGTAGTTTATTTGAAGAGCATAAGCTTTTAAGATTACTGTAAGGGGGTAATAAGGGTAGTGGGTATGGGAGTTTTAGAGGGTTTGTACAGGAACTATTGTAAGTTGATGAAATTGAATCAAATTCTGCTGTTCAAGCCATCCTAAGTGCTTTAGGCTTAGGCAGTGGTGGGTTCTAAATGTAGAGCCAGAGGCAAATCTGGCAGTATTATTGTATGCAACTGCAAGTTTGCTGTAGTTACTTTTGGACGGATAAGTGTAAATAGGGGAGGCATAGAGGAGAGTGGAGATATGATGGGTATGGGCAATGGTAGTTCTGGCAAGAGGAGTAAGGAAGGGTTTAATTCTGTAGAGGGAGCCCAGTTTTTTGTTGACTAATTTTATAGTGTTGTTAATGTGAGTGTCAGAAAAATATGTATTAATCTGTGTATTAGTAATATGCTTAGTGCATTTAGAGCTTGAAAAGGGTTAACACATTTATTCTATTTCATACTGCATAAATCTGTACAAACTGCAGATGCTTTCTGACCTTGTATTGTTAGCTAAAATCTTTGCTTGTGCCTTGGAAATTTACTGAGAAGCAGATGATTTCTGCTTGCGTTAGGAAAATAATGAATAGAACAATACTACTTGTATGAAACTTAGACAAGGAGTTCCGCTTGTGCTGTGAGAAAATACACAGCTGTAGTAGCTATAGATAATTAGGACAAAGCCTGCTTGAAAATATGAACTGCAATCAGCATTTTCTTGTATCTGAGTTAAAAGAGTACCTTGAAATGTAACACTGTACAATAGAAGCCTGTAAATGGATCAGTGCCCACCAAGGCCAGGTTGTTTTTCTCAAAAGTTTCTCAAAAAGCTAGTCATGTCAGCAGAAAATCTGAGTAACATCTGCTGTAGAACAATGCTAAAAGTTGTGTTTGATTACGTCAGCCTTAGAAGGCCATGTCTTGTAAAACAGTATAAGAATAAGCATACTTCCTGTTAGTAGTTAGACAAATCCTTGTATTTGCATGCTTTTGTCTCCTTGCAGCAAGTTATTAAATGTGCCTTAACTGAACCTTACGTGTATTGGTCTTTGAAGTTTTTTCCTTTGACAGTGAGTATCAAAGTTTAGGTTTTTGTCTATCTCAAGTCCAAGGAGTATGGTTGTTGGCTCAGGTGATATAATGGTACATTTTCTTGCTTTTTATTCCTGTCATCCCTAGTATTATACTGTCATTTTACTGATTCTCCTCACATAGGTTTCTCCATTTTCTTTGTACTTCTTCCTCACAATAAGACGAAAACACTGAAATCAGTGAAGTTACATTTTTGAAAAGGAGGAAATGAAAAGGTGAAGGAAGTAGCATGGTTTAGAGGAAGAAACACTGTATTTGATGAACTCTGATAGATGAAAGTGTGCATTACTTTGAATAAACCAGACAGCTTAAAGTTCAAAGAAGGATTGCTTCATGTTTTCATTTCTTGATTTTGAGAATGTGTGCATACTAGTTTGGTTAGCTGTCTGCCTGGAAAATACCTCCAGGAACACAACAGTGGATTGCTTCAAACAAAGAGCCTTTTCCTTTGGTTTTCACTTGTTTATCCTCTCAGCATGTATGGCACTTCCTTGCCAGCAGCCCAGTATCTACAAGTCTCATATATCTGTCCTAGTAACATCCAATGTCTACAATAATCATATATCTATACCAGTAGCCTCCAATGCTACAAGTCTTATATATCTGTCCTGGTAGCAAGTGTATATCTCTCAGCATCTGAAAGCTGAAACCAATCTGTGACTCGATTACTGCCTCCTTGTCTGTTCACTTCCAAGCCTTCCATTCTGATGAACCGTATAAGACATAATTCTGTCTTATAAGGGTCCTAGCTGTTTCTTTAAGTTTGACCCGACCATGTCACTACAAAACATAGTAGACTATTTTAGATCTATGATGGTTACAGAATATAACACGTAACTGCCTTTCCAGCACAGTGGAAAGATTAATTGTAGCACAGAGCATTTAAGTTTGGATGTGCATCAGTTGGGTACATGTTTAGATCCATGTAGTTTAGGTGGACTTTGGTTCACTTTATCAAAGAGGAAGGCCAAAGTGGATTCAGCCCTAGGGCCTCCCAAGTGGCTAGATTACAGTACCGATCCAACTTAACCCACAAAAGATGATAAATCTAAACAAAAGAGTGAGCCTTGCTCTCCCTACAGTCCTTTCTAAATTGAGCAACACTAAAGGGGAAGTGTTTTTGTGGTGCTGTCTGTTAGAAAAATGCAGAAACATAAATGTCAGTAACTCTCATGTAGCATTGCCAGAAGATGACAAGGTTAAGGCTAGGTGTTCACTCAGGGAATGGGTTAGCTTTAGATCACCAACAGGCATTTATATCCTGTTTATGCAGTATTTAATCCCATACATTCATCATAAGGTGGCGTGGGATAGTCTGCCATGGAGGGGGCATCCTACAATTACCATGGGGGGCATCCTGCAATTATCATGGGGGGCATCCTATGATTACCATGGGGGCATCCTACAATTACCATGGATTCATATTATAATAATGACACTGAGGGTGTGGAAGGTGCTGCACACCTCTCGTGCCTTCCTTCAGAAATGCTAAATGGAGATCCCATTTGAATAAACCAGTAGTAATTCAGATGGCTGTAAAGATATTATGGTGCTTATTGATGAACTGCAGAAAGGAGAGTTTCTGCAATGTCATGTGCTAATTTCATCATGTTTCAGCACAATAGGCATAGGCTCTGGTAGACATATCTCAACAACAAAATGAAACAAAGAAATACAGTCAGAAATCAAACATAATCACTGGTGTTCCAAAAATAGAGATTAATTAGTTATAAAGTGGTAGTTGAACCAAAGGAGAACTTACAGGAAAGAATGTGTGTGTGTGTCTGTGTGTGTGCATGTGTTTGCGTGTGTGCGTGTGTGTGTGTGTGTGTGTGTGTGTGTGTGTGTGTGTGTGTGTGTGTGTGTGTGTGTGCACGCAAGTGTGCGTGTGTGCATGCATGTGTGCGCACACGTGTATATGTACAAGGTGTGTCTATACAAGATGTATATATGCAAACGACTGTGTGTGTGTTTGGTGTATGTGTTTATGCAGGTATATATGTATTGTTGGGGGTCCACTTATACAAGATCTTGGTGCATTTTTTTAGATTTTATGACTCTCCATGCCTCTCTGTATACATTTTCTTCCTGTTTCCAGTCCTGCTTCACCAGTTCTTAGTTGCCATTGCCTCATTTTGTTAGGTGGGGAGAAAGGGGACACTGGAATATCATATAATTTTCTTGTAAAATACAACCAGTTACCAGTCACTTGTGATCCAGTGGCTTATACTATGACTAGAAGGTACTAATGACAGTTAGTCATCTACAGTGAAGGGGTAAAGTATGTCAGAAGAAAAGAAACTTAATAAAAGTAATGCATATTTGCACTTTTTATGAATACAAGTCAGGAAGTAATAAAATAGCAATATTACAATGCAGTTCTACCCATTTATAATTAACAAATGTGAGGACTGTTCATATAAGATGATCTAAAGGTTAGTAATCCATGTGACAGAGCAACAAGTAATGTAGGAGGAATACAGAGATGAAGAGGTAGACGCATCAGTAGTAGAAAACAAAAAGGTATTATCTCTCTCTAAAGACAGCTGATAAGACCTCAGTTTAAACTATTGTGTGCACTTCTGGGGATTTAGTTTATAACAGGATGTAGCTTAGACACAATATAAAGCACAGCAGCAAAAATGATGCACAGTATTGACCAGAAGCCATAAATAATATGATTATGAAACTTTAATAATAAAAGTCTTAAGGAAAGGAGACCTAGGCATATGATAGAAACATTTAATGTTTCCAAGGAAATCTACAGACTCCAAGTAAATATGCTGCTTCCAATAAACATTTACAAGTGTATTTTTTCTTCCTCAGAATGGGTGGTGAAGAACTGGAACAGCTTTCCTGAGACAGTAGTAGTAGCATAAAAACAACATTTGGAAAAGAAAAAAAAATGTGCCGAGCTCAGTGCATAATCCCTTGTTGGTTTAATTCAAACTGAAAGATTCACGTAGTCCAAAAGTTAAAGGAGGCCATATTTGAACTCTGTGTTGGTTCATTAAAAAGTGTCACATCAAAACGTGTATTCCAGCATTTTACAGTCAGATATAAGGTAGTTATTAAACAGAAAGACAGAAAAAAGGCATACTTGGTTAGGTAGGAATTAGTTATCTGTAAGACAGGGAAATAAAGTGGTCATGTGGTCAAACAGTCTTTATCTGTCAATACAATTAGTGATAAGTAATCATTATCTTTAAGCATAATGTAGTTTTCTCCGTTCCTGGGTTAACTTAATTCAACTCATTATAGAAACATGTTTCTGCATTTCATAGTGGCTAGTTATTCAATGTTTCTAAAAATTTTATGTGATTGTATTTTTCTTGGGCAGATCCTGAAATTTGTCCACATGGATCAATGTCTGCTATGGTAAGCAAATTCAAATAAAATAATAATAAAATAAATACATAATTGAAATTCCAAATACTGTATCTGAGGCTACTTCATTTTTCTAGATGAACAGGAAGAAGCAAGCCCAGGCACAGTGGTTTGTCATAAGCCTGGAAAAGTCTGTGTGTGTGCGTGTGTGCATGCGTGCGTGTGTGTGTGTGTGTGTGTGTGTGTGTGTGTGTGTGTGTGTGTGTGTGTGTGTGTGTGTGTGAGAGAGAGAGAGAGAGACTGTGTTTCAAAGGTATGCTGTGCAAAAAAAGGTACAATAACATTTTGTTCTGAATGTTGCTGATTTATTTAAGGTTTTAGCTTTCTTCTTTACTTTCCACTTACTTTATTCCATGTCAGGCTTGCAGAGCCCGTAATAAGAATTTAACATTCCACTGACGCCTGTCTTTGTGGTATGCAGCATGAAAGCTTAATAATTAATGATGGTTTAGCACAGATCATTGAGTCAGTGTTTGATTGTTTGGTGGGCTATTTGTGGGTTTAGTGGAGTTTAAAAGATTGTGTTTGATATATTGACAAATGCTTATTATTTACTTATCTCAGACTTTTCACTTCAGAATGCTGTTGTAACATCCATCCATTTTCTTAACTGTTTACCCTGGTTGGAATCATCACTGTAGTAGAATGCTGAGCGAGATAAACCAGCCTTCCCTATATCTAGTAACAGTTTCCCACTCATCCTGTGGCATCCCCAAACATTCTCATGCAGAATAATTGACGTATAATCCATCAAGCATGTCCTAAATCTGTAAGTAAGCCATGCCAGGCACACTTCCCAAGAGAGGCATCTATGGAGCATTGTGACATAGTGCTCAAAAAAAATGAAATGACTCCTCTAAACCAGGTAAGCAGGGATTCTACTCCAGGATGTTCCCAGGTTGCTGAGCTCCTCACACCGTCATAGACAGTGACCCTCTTCTGCTGCTTAAATCCACTGTCTCATTTTTTTGGTCACTAAGAGAGGATGGGGTTATGGACTGACTAGTACATTGAGAGCTTTAAATCTGTATTTGCTCCAACACCACATTCTGCGTAACACTTGTGGAAGTGCCACTGCTGCACCCGTATGCTGCTCAGTTTCACTGTCCCAACAAGACGCTAAAATACTGGAATACTAGAGTTGATGTGACACCTTTTAATGAACCAACATAGTTTAACTATGGCCTCCTTTAACTTTTGGACTACGTGAATCTTTCAGTATGAATTAAACCAACAAGAAATATTATATAATCCCTGAGCTCTGGTGTTTAACATGGCACACTTTTTTTCTTTTCCACATTTTTTTATGCTACTACGCCTGTCTCAGGAAAGCTGTTCCAATTCTGCACCACACATTCTGAGGAGGAAAGAAATACACTTGTAACTTTTTTTTGAAGCAATATATTTACTTGGAGTCTGTAAATTTCCTTGGAAAAATTAAATGTATGTATTATATGCCTAGATCTCCTTTTGTTAAGACGTTTATTATTAAGTTTCATAATTATATTATTTATAGCTTCTGGCCAATTCTATGCATTATTTTCATTGCTGTCCTTTGTATTGAGTCTATTCTACAACTTAGCTCATCTCTCATCTTCAGAGTACAATCTACTCTGTTTCTATGAGAAAACCATATTGTTTCCTTCAGAAATGCTAACTTTCATCCTTACAGCTTCATACCTCCTTTTGAAATACTAATTTTCACGCAGGGATATAAACATTTCTTGTTCACACTGGAGCCTGCAGTCTCTTGATGTGTGGATATCATCTGCAAGCAGCAATGAAACAGCCTTCACACCCCATACCTGTGGACAGGCTATCAGTCCAAGAAATAATGAGGTGCTATACATGTAGGACACCTTCACTACACCCCCCCCTTTTCATGTGATGGTGGGCAAAAAGGATCCTATAAATAAGGTTACTTAGTTCTAGAGTGCATCAGGGTCTCAAGCCATGTGCCAGAAGACTATCATATTAGTGCCACTTAGGTGCTGATTCATAATTAGAGAATGAGACTGCAGAACTAACGGCCACATCCAGTGGGATCGGTCTCTCTGTGGTCAGATTAGAACCAAATGCGATTCTTGTAACATGAGATGTTCACACTCTCATAAACAGCTAATATAGTCATTAACCAGAAAAGAAGAACTGTTATTCTCAACTTGGGATAAGTGCAAGAAGTATATTGCTGCCCTGAGTGAGATACCAGCTAAGAGAAGAAACACACATTTTGGAAAGAAAAGCCTGTTAGAAATAGGTGCATCTGTGGCATCAGTTTTGCTATCAAGAATGACCTCATTAACCAGCTCACAGAAATCTTCACTGAATTGCTAAATGTCTCACAACTATTCTCTTAGAGCCTAAGCAACAGTCTGTGTAGTGATGTCATCAGTGCATGCATTCAGACACTGACAATGTTATCATGGAACAGTTCTTACCATTCTTGAAAAAACCCAAACAACCCAGATGAAGATATTGTCATTCTTGCTAGGAACATCAGTGCTAGACTTGAATTCAACCTAGATGTTTGAAATTATATTATTTGGAAGGAGAAGTAGAAACAGCAAACTCCAGTGGCATTCTGTTCTTTAACAGAAGTGCAGAGCATGATCTGTTCATCCCTGTCAACAGACAAAGCATCACGTATGTCACTTCCTAGACTCTTCTATTTAAGTTCTGGCATTTCCTCAACTTAGTTATTGTTTTTTTGCCCATTTTGTTTAGCTTCCCACAGCTAACCATCAGATACTCCCATTGCCTCTCACTATTCATCAGGTCTACTAAACCCACCTGCTATCCCCCAGACTAATGCTAACCATGTTCAGGGCTGGTCAGGAGACTGAGGCATGCTGGGACAGCATCATACTACTGCCAAGGGAGTGGTCTTCCCTTTATTACCTTTGCTTGTGCCCCAGGACAGCCTGTGGTTGGGACGTGTGATGGTCATCAGTGCTGGACTGTCCCTCACTTCTGTAAAGGGCTGATGTCAGCAGGACTGCTCTGCATACTCCAAGGAGACATCCCTTCATTATTTTCATCCCATCCCTGGTCTCCACCAGAATGTTTATTCAGCATCCATGCATCTCAAAACACACGCACCCTGCTATGTCCATGCCCACCCTCCCTGCCTGTGCTGTCACAGGTCCAAGTCACTATTCAAACTTGGGTTGTCTGGGCCATAGCCAGAGCTTTATCCTTCTACATCATGGCTCAGTTGCCACAACCAAGTTATTGTTGCAGTTTTTGATCAAAATGATGCCTGCATCACAACAGCCATGTAAGGTGTTGATGACCGCTTTCCAGACCATCATCTTACTAGCTCTTTCATGAGCATTCATGTCATTCAGAGACTCCAAGGACAACCAAAGTTACTGCACATGAAATACAACATCAACTAGACTTTCAGTTATTCCCAAGTAAGGCTTTCAGCCATGCTTACACATGATGACGGCTATGATGATGATGATGATGATGATGTTTTGAGACATACTAGAAGGAGTTCAAGATTGCCATCTATTCAGCAGGTAATGAATCAACTGACTGCACTAGATGACATCTTCAGGACTGGTACAAGGAAAATGGCTGAGATTTAAGATCTGAAAATTAAAAAAGAAAAGCTCAATGCACATGAAAAAAAGAGATTTTATGTCAGCAGATCAAGGCAAATGGCAAAAGGAAGATCAGAGACTACAAAAGGAAATCATGTCATGACAAAACCAAGATTTGGCTACATAATAACAAAATGTACACAGGGAGGTTCTTCCATTCTGCATGAACCATTTATTTTTCCAGCTGTCAGTAGTGCCCTAATACCCTGTTATCACAATATGCCCTGACATTCATAAAGGGAAACAGAGATATTCTAGTGGGTTAAAAAAACACCTATTCATTGTTAAACTCTGTGTCACCTGTGCCAGATGCTACAATCACATCTGCCCTTAAAACCCTGTAATAGAATGTCTCGATTATGTTCTTATTATGTCCCATAAGTTGGCCCAAAACATCAAACAAGACAACAGAATGATGCTCCTAAAGCTGGATGCAGGGAACTGCACTGAATTAAACTACACTACATACACTCTTTTCCTGAATTTAGAATAATGAGGAAATTCCACAAGACTTCAGGAATGTTAACATGTTTACCAACTTTACAAAATGAGACAGCTGGATGTGTGGACATTTTGATGCATTGCCTTACCTGCTGTTGCACAGAAAATCTTTTCCAATAGTCCTCCAAACTGCTTCCTTTCATTGTTGAAGAAATCTTTCCACAATCCCAGGGTGGATTCAAAACATCTCAAGAGAAACCTTATCCTGATTTTCATTTCCAAATAGTTCTAAAAAAAGTATACGGAATCACATCAAGACCTGTACGTCATTCATTGATTTAACAAAGCCCTTTGATTTCAGCAGTTTTGAAGCCTTGTAGCACAAATGGTAAGATCTGGCTGACCTATCAAACTCATTAAAAGATTCAGGTTTCTTTATGACAGGGTGACCAGTAGGACTGCTATAATGGTTTAAATACAGGCCACTCGGCATCTTAACTGGGGATAAACAAACATGATATGCTTCAGCCTTGTTCTATCTTCCTAGTTGCTGTTGTAATCCTCACCAAAGACTACCATCTCACTGGAATTAACACAGAATACAGAAATGATGTAGGGTTGTACAGTCTTGGCTATTTCCATTAAAATACCATAGTTTCCAAGGCCTGTGTTATTGACTTTCAATGTGACGACTGTAGCATTTTTACACATACACTAAGTGCCTCCAGTTGTACTAGATGAATTTGGAGACGCTTATCAGAGTCTGAGACTCCCTCTCCTAATCAAGAAAAACAGATGTGCTCTCTCAGCCTGCTAAAAGCTTTACAGATGACCTTTCACAAGTTAATGTGAGGGAGAGACCACAGAGAGAGTCTGCTCTTCCCAAACCTATGTCAACTGCCTTTCCCTTAAACATAGAACATAGAAAATAAATTCTAGAACAGGATCCAGTGTGCTAGTCCATTTTTTTTGGAAACTGCTTTACTATGTGTTCAATGGCTGTGACTTACAAAATAATATATTTGTTATTTTGAACTTCTCTTAAAGATGTGAAATGTGGATGACTAACAGAGTCTAGTAAGGTACCAATTATCAATGATGTCACAAGAAAACTTCTTGCCCAAGTAGTAAAGCCATTGGACTACCATTAGAGCACTTACTGAACTGAAACAATGATTCTTATACATCAATTCTCTTGGACAGGAATCATTTTCTAGATGTCTGTCTTTGTCCAATAAACAGTCTGTCCTTCTAGCTCAGTCATATGCTCTGATGTTTAAAAGAAATTCAACAAAGGCACACTGAAGGTACACCTCAAAAACATATATGACCATAACATACTGGGAAACAACATTAATCCACTGATCTCTATGCAGCATCATTTACAGCAAGCAGTGAATTGCTTTGAAGAGAAATACAGAACTTCTGAAATGGAAGGGAGGGGAACAAAACAAGAGAAAGAAAGAGGAAGTTCAGTCAGTGTGCTTAGAATTATCTGCATTGTTCTGGGTGGGTCTGGGAGTCCAAGACAAAACTATAAAGTCAGCTCTAGACTTACGAGCAAAACCAAATAACCAAAAAGAAAAAAACAAGACAATTCAAATACGGCCAAACAGCAGGTGTATCCAAAAAGACAAATGTGTGCAGAAATGGTCCAAAACTGTTTAATAACACATTAAGGTTTGTCTTTTTGGATACACCTGTTGTTTGGCCATATTTGCATCAGCTCTAGACTTACCTGTCGGCCATGGTAGAAATGCACCTAGAACTGAGTCCGCCTAGAACTGAGGAAATGAAGATGATGAGGCCATCATCTACTCAGTTAAAATCCTCCTTTCTGTTTTCCTATACCTCCATTCTTGTCCCAAAAACTGTGGACCATGCTGTGACATGATCAGTAACAGCTATTGTTTTTTTTTGGAATATCTTATCCCTTCTGCATCAGTGATGACCAAGTCCAGATACTCCCCTTCCTTATCGAAGTTCACAGATTTTTACTGACAAGGCTTCTTTCTCATTGGGACTACAGAAAATGACAGAAAGCAACTGGGCTGTAGAGGGTGTCACTCGATTTTCCTCAGTGAATCATTCAACCATTAAAAACTCCCTGTAAGAAATGTATAGTTTGTCTTGAGTTACTATGATCTCATCGGTGATTCAGTTCCGCTCAGGATGGGAGACTCTCCTCTGCACTCTGTAGAGTTTGTTTTTGGTTACCAAAGGATTTAGTGAAGCGGATTGAGTGAGTCCCTCTTTGGCTGGCAGTCCTTCATTCTTTAATAGTGGACTCCTTTTCTAACTTTTACAAAGTGCTATTATTACATGGCATTATGATTTTATTATTATTGAGGATAGCATATGTAGACAGTGTAGGGAACTGAGTTTGCTTTGAATTATGTTACTATTTCCACATTCCAATTAAAAGTTGGAAGATTGGGGCACATGATTATAATTAATGGTTCTTTGATATCACCAGACAAATTGATAGAGGCAAGGGTATAAATTTTATGTGAAGGTATTAAAGGTCTATACTGTTACAGAAGTAATAAGGATTGAGTAAGCAGCTCTAGTTTTATAAGTAAGGAATCTTCAATATCAGTAGAAAAGGCTGGCATCTTGTCCTTCTACTGTATCTTAGTGCGGAAGGTAAAATGTTTCATGATTCCAAATAAAATTTGAATTTTGATGAATGTGTTAGTCAAAATGCAGCAAAGGTCTAATAAACAGGCAATTTAAATTATTTTGAAAATAAACTTTCTCATAGGCTCCAAAGCTGGAAGACAGTTTTGAATGTTTAGTGTATTAATTTAAATTACCCATGCATATTAAACTTATAAGTCTAGATTCAGAAACAATCACATATGTCGCCCATAGCACAGTGCAGCTGAAGCAGTGCAGTGAATCTGATGCTGAGTAACTATGCAAGAAGAGGCAGCTTTGTGACAGAATAAGTAAACAATTCACTGGTGAAAACACAATCCCCCAGATTCAGCAAGCCCTGCACGGTGTGCAGGACTAGTGCAGGAACTCCAGCAGGCAATATGTCTGCCATGTGATCCAGGAATAAGCTGTACGGACGTGCACGGGCGCTCCTGCACTAGTCCTTCACGGACTCAGCCCCTGTATCCAAATTACCCCATTTGCAGGAGAAATCCATGCAAATGAGGTGAATTTACAATCCAGGAAGCTGGAAACCGGCCGTGCAGGACTAGTGTAATCTGCAGAAATGTACTCCGCCAGTAACGGAGTACATTTCTGCAAACTACAAAACAGAGCCATGACAGTTCCAAATAAAGGGTGGATATTATGTAGAAAGCATGCCAATGGTCAAATATAAGGCCACTGGCATGGAAAACAGTTGAAAAAAAAATCAACTTTTATTTTTTTAGCGGATCTCAGCTGTTTAAGCATAGGGCAGTGTTGTGCAAATGGGATCTGGTGGAAAATAAGAAAAAAACCTAAAATAAGAATTCTAACCAAAATCACTATTTTGCCATTATACTCAGTGGCAGGCAGAAGACAACATGGCCAGTCAACAGTGGTTGCTAAGGGTGAGGCTCATTGTGGGACATGTAACTATGCATCAGCAGGCAATCCTATGCAAATGAGGGGAATGATACTGCATCCCAGATTTCCCCTGCCACCAGTGTAAGAGCAGGAATAGCTTGGTGCAAGCCTAGGAGTTAGCTGACATAGGGGGTGTGTCAGGCATACTGTAAGTGGATTGGAGCCCTGTGGCTTGGGTTTTCCCTTAGCTTAGCAGAGCTAAGCAAGGGTGTGTGTCTGAGGTTGCCTAGCACTCTTTACATTGCCTAAGTGGGTGTGCATGCCGCGCACCGAGTTTTAAAGGAAAAAAAAAAAAAGTAAACCAAGAAATAGCAGCTCTGTGCACATTTGAGCACTGTGTTTGTGCGGCGTGCCCCCAGGCTTAAACAGGAAGGAAATGGGAAGGGAAAACAGCAGTAGGAAGGTAATCAAGGAGAACTAGCATAGCTGGCAAGTGAAATGTATCAGAATCAGCCAATTACACAGGCAGCAGCCCAGCCCAGCCCAGCACACTACTATAAACTATGTAAATACCTTTCCCTCTGGTTTTTCCCACATGCTGTACACCACCGGTGTATACAAGCGGAGAACTGTTAACAAACAAAAACGACAAAATGATAGGGGCTGCAGCAGCTATCAGACATCAACATGTGGAAGAGGCTGAGGGTGGTGAGGATGAGAATGCTGTCGACCAACCCACAGTGAGGAGACGGAGAAGGGTGTACAGACCCAGGGTAACCTACCAGGGGCTACGTGAACTGGAGATAGTGGAGCGCTATAGGGTGGGCAGGGACCTCCTACAGCAAATTGTTGAGCTGTGCCTGCCATGCCTGACACACAGAACTAACAGAGAGGAACCCATCCCAGTGGATATCAAGGTATGTGTAGGCCTAGGAATACTAACCACAGGTACCTCCCAAAGCCCAACTGGGGATATCATGGGTATCTCACAGGCATCAGCATCCAGGGTATTCCACCAGTTTCTGGATGCCATGTCAGCAAATGCCGGTGAGGATGTATATTTTCTCAACATCTGTGAGGTGATGGCCAGCAATATGCGTCTCTTCCATCAAATAGCAGAATACCCTGAGGTGGTGGTTGCTATAGACTGCATGCACATATGCATCAAAGCACCACTCGGTGAGTGGGGTAGGGTCTACCTCAACCACAAGGGCTTCCCCTCCATCAACTGCCAGGTCATGTGCAATGCCCAGGGCATTATAATGAATGTGTGTGTTGGCTGCCCTGGAAGCTATCACGATTCCCACATCTGGCATCTGATGCAGCTGTACCAGAGATTTGCCAGAGGGGACATTCCTTACAGTCACCTAGTGGGGGATGCTGGTTACGCACTGGAGCCATGGCTGATGACACCCATTAGAAATTCACACACACCCGAACAAGAACTCCATAATAAGGCACACGCACAGACCAGAATCATAATAGAGAGTGTGTTTTGGATGGTCAAGTCATGGTTCCAGTGCCTGGACACATCCGGTGGAGCCTTGCAGTACTCACCAGCTACATGTACTCAAATTGTTATTGTATGTGCCATGCTACACAATAGGATCCTGTGGAAACAGCTGCAGCAGGAACAGTACAGGGCAGGGCCACACAGCCCCCTACCAGTGCCAAGGCCTGCACAGGCACAGAGTGACTCAGAGGAAGAACAACCTGAGCCTGCCCCAGTAGGCAGATGGAGGCATGCCCAGTATGCCCTGGCCTTGGCAAAGAGGCAATGCATAGCACATGCACTGACACAGTAGGGAACCAGGGAATGACACCTCTCTCTGACGCGCACATACAGTAAAATGGATGCCATACATGACACTACCTGTGCTCAACCATGTATAAAGAGTGTACTATGTGCATCTGACATAGGCAGCCCCCAGCACCATCCTCAGTACTGGCACACCCACAAGGTAAGTCACTCTCCTTACCAATTGCTGATTGAAGTAGTATGTGTTGTTACTTGTATCTACGTAATGGATGTGAGCATGCAAGGGAATCAGGTGGCTGAATGGTATGCCACCAGACAGTAGACGCCTATAGTGGCACCATGAGATCTGTGACAAATACTGGTGTTACCATAGTAGCCAGTACTACACATGGCAACAAAACCCACTGCAAGAAATGTGCTGGGCCACATGTGTGTCCATATGACTTAAACATGCCAGTCAGGGAGGTTCACATACCCAACAACAGTCTCAGCCAACAGGACAGGTGTAGACAAACACAAACAAAGGCTGTGCTAAGTCCTCTGAATGATGGCTATGGGTAACCCCCCCCCCAAGGCCTACACAGACAGACTACATCAGGTCAGGCAGTGGGATGTTAGTTCTGAAGGGTAGGAAGTCAGAAACTAATATGTAGGTCAGTCAAACCTACGACCTGTAGTACACTGATATGCCTCTAGTCAGCATGATAGGTTAGACTACAGACTGAAATGGAGTACATGACATACCAGTACAGTCATAAAAAATGTTTACAAGTGTCAGGTATGCCCCCCCAGTCCTATGTAGAAATGTAAAAACAGTCAGGTGTGCCCCCCCAATCCTATGTAGAAATGTAGAAATAATCAGGTGTGCCCCCCAATCCTGTGTAGCAATGTAGAAACAGTCAGGTGCCCCCCCCATCCTATGTAGAAATGTAGTAACAGTCAGGTGTGCCCCTCATCCTGTGTAGAAATGTAGAAACAGTTAGGTGTGCCCCCTCCCCCAATCCAGCGTAGAAATGTAGTAACAGTCAGGTGTGCCCCCCAATTCTGTGTAGAAATTTAGAAACAGTCAGGTGTACCCCCTCCCCCAATCCTGCGTAGAAATGTAGTAACAGTCAGGTGTGCCCCCTACCCAATCCTGTGTAGAAATGTAGTAACAGTCAGGTGTGCCCCCTCCCCCAATCCTGTGTAGAAATGTAGAAACAGTCAGATGTGCTTTTCACCCTACTTAGAAATGTAGTAATAGTGAGGTGTGCCCCCAATCCTATTTAGAAATGTAGTAACGGTCCTGTGTGCCCCCAACCTGATGTACACACGTAACAGTCAGGTGTGCCCCCCCCCCAAATCCTATGTAGAAATGTAGTAACATGTACGTGTAGGTATAATACCAGTGGAGCACAGATGCCAAGAGGTGGGCAAGGTAGCAGGATAAATTGTAGCATTTGTACAATATGCAGGTATGTCTGTGTTAGGTTGGTGTATGTTTCATATTGTGTGAGAGTGGTCAGTATGTATGCATGTTGAGGAATGACCTGGTGGCCATTGTCCAGTACTGCTGACGATAGGGCCAAGTCCTCACAACTGCAGTGCCAAAGACAATTCCCACCAGTATAACACATGCTAGCAATAAGCCATTGTAAATGTATAGTGGTAATATGTGTCACCATCTAAAAGATTGACATGGCATGACTGTTGGGCTAGATATACAAGCAGTACACAGGGGAAAGTACCCTAGACATACAGTATATAATGTGTAACTGTGAAATGGATATACCCTTGGAATTGTACATACAGGTATGCATCACATTATCTGGGCCTGTAGTAGGGTATACCGGTGTCATCTGCCCGAACACTTACAGATCACAAAGGTGGTAGGACTGATGTACTGGGAAACAACTGATGTACCTGAACATGCAAGCATAAATGGAATATCTGTGCATCAGATGCAAGTAGTGTCCATAGCACACATGCACCAAGCTCACCCAAACACCACCCAAAGGTACCTCTCTGGTCCTATCCCTGCTGTGGGGAATGGGTACAATATAACCCCCACCTGTACATGGCAATAGTGAAAGAATGCAGCATGCAGTGCAGGTATCCCATGCAGGTGTGTTCCTAGCTGTAGGTAGCATCCTGCCAGCATCCACACCACCTAATTAATACTGATAGAAAGTATTGGCATGAACACCTAGCACACATACCCTGTCACCCCAGGGGAATATACTGTATGGCGGTCTGGGACTGTAGGACTGACAGAATGCAACGGCCTGCCACAGCTGGCTTGCATCACCACCAAATGGCCTACAGGCCTCTGCCAAAGGCCTGTGTCTCACATGTACTGCCAATGCATATTATGTCATGGACACCCAAATAACAACATAACACACTCCACATAAGCCATATGCAAGGCCATGTGGACAAACCACAGTAACATGTCCACCATGTCCCACTGCATGATCTGTGGACCAACACCAAAACACAGCTGTGATAAGGTGATAACCTTAGGGAAAGTATCAGAGAGAATGTATGCATAATGTATGGAAGAGGATAGAATAATAGAGGGAGGGGTGGGAGCATGGGCAGCATGGAATGTGCAAGATCCGGCACATAGCTGTGTGCACACACTATCCCTGGCTGCAAACACATAAATGGGTGGCTACAAACCTGCCCATACACCACAATAGGGGTAATGTCCTGACTCATGGCCCCTGCGTCTGGGTAAGCTATGTGAAACTGTAGAGCTGTGAGGTATTACCACAGCAAGATAAGGCCATACTGTCATGTCAATGGATGTACAAGTATGGGATCCTCTGCCAGCACTGTACCAAGGAGCTGAACTGGATACACAGACCCAGCAGCAAGTGTCTGCAGCTCCCCCTCCAGAATGGCATAACTTACCATGAATATGTAGGCATCTGCCCACAGTACCAGACACAGCTGCATTCACCCTTGTTCCCCAGGACATCACTGTGCGCAAGAATGTTCACCTGACAGTACTTGAGGACATAAAACATCACAGTGTATAACAGTACACATGTCTGAATATTTCTGCTAACACCAGTACCATGTAGCAGAAGCAGCACAGACACAATCACCTACAATACACACTATCCCTTGCACAGTTTGTCCCTATATTGCCAAATGATCTACAGATATCCTCCAGAAACAGTTTGCTATCTGTAGGTGTACAACACAAAGGTCTGCACTGCAGTACAAACTACTTGGAATTGATCCACGCATTCAATACAGAAGGGCATACTGGACATGCTCACACACTTAGATAAATGAAGGCAATGTCAGACAACAACATACTGAAAGGTCATGCTGGGCCTGCTTACACACTTAAACAAATGAAGCCCATGTCTGCAAACAACAGTTGACCATACATATCTGACAGTTGCAGATGTTAGTGCATACACTCCTCGGTATGCACCAGTCATGCTTTGCACACACATTGGATAGTAATACAGACATATATCAAAGGACAACACACTATAATAAACCAAATGTAGACATACATAGATGTGTGGAAGAGAGTGACTGTGACAAAGAGTCATCCATCATGAGGACTGTCCCACCCAGCACACAGCCAAATGGCTACAACCACAGGATTTGTAAATGTCACTCACTGTAGAAATTAGCCACTGGTATCCGTCGGCATTACAGACTATGTGGTGCATGGGCTAGCAGTGCAACATGACTGTACAAGGCAGTCGTCATCTAGCAGCTGTATACACATACCTGCGGAATATAACCCTGCATGTGGTGTGTCAATCTCAAGATGAATGGGTTATGGCCCATGCACACACACTGCCCTCCCCATAGCCCTACTATGACAAGCCTGCTGATATCATCCACTTTGAAATACACCTTTGGGAATGGAGTAGCCCAGTAATCTCTGCGACATGTCCTAAAACTGCGTAATGCTGTAGTGTGATAAACAAGTTAGGTAGGAGTTCTAATCCCAGACATGGCAAGTGTGTGTGTGTGTGTGTGTGTGTGTGTGTGTGTGTGTGTGTGTGTGTGTGTGCGTGTGTGCGTGTGTGCGTGTGTGTCTGTCTGTCTGTGTATGAAGCAATGCTTTTTAGGCTAGTCACACTCACTACAATTCAAACATCCAACTTTGGCAAGGCTGCTGATGTCATTCACTTTGGGAAAGGTGTAGCCCAGTAGTCTCCGTGGTGCATCCTATAACTGCGTAATGCTGTAGTGTGATAAACTAGTTAGGAATTCTAATCCCAGACATGGCAAATGTATGTGTGTGTGTGTCTTTGTGTAGGGAGCAATGCATTTTAGGCTAGTCACACTCACTACAATTCAAATGCCCTACTTTGGTAAGGCTGCTGATGTCATTCACTGTGAAATGCACCTTTGAGAAAGGAGTACTCCAGTAATCTCTATGGCGCGTCCTATAACTGCATAGTGCTGTAGTGCAATAAACTAGTTAGATAGGAGTTCTCATCCCAGAAATGGCAGGTATTTCTGTGTGTGTGTCTATGTGTGTGTCTGTGTTTGTCATTCATATCCTGTGTGGGGGGGCTGTGAGTGCATAAAAACCAAACTCATTGTGGAGTGGGTTTTGCAGATTTCTTATATGGTGGCCCTATTATATGTCACAATGTCCACCTTACAAGGATAACAGACGTGAAATAGCTGAGAGGCTGGTGTGCCAGTACATACCCCTACATGTGACACCAAGGCCTGGTGAACAAAGTTAGCAACCCCTGTATTACCCAGAGAACACTCTCAACCCATGTCTCATACACAAACACACTTTCCTAGGCAACAACCGCTATGTTGGTAGTACCCTGCATATTGTCCACAGATAGTAACCATGGTGTGATTGCAGTGGTCTACAGAGGGCATGACACCCTGTCCATCAGTATAATAGGCACATACATGCAGACAGTGAACCTTCACTATGTTCCCCATTGGACAGCTGCAAGACCTAGGGTGCCATCAAATGTGACCCACATAGGACATACCATGCCTTAAACACCTGCCCTGTATGGACAGATGCCACTGACACCAGGGAATACCTGTATCATGCTATTAGTGTAGGTGCAGGGTCAACCTGCTGTCCATTATCAGTTCCCACCACATGAGGCCAGGACTGGCACATCTGATGATAACAATCTGTGTACACAACATGGGGCAGACACCCCAGGTACAGTTCCACATGTCACTGTACATGCATGTAAGATGTGTGCACATCCCAGACACCATCCATGTCATGGACTAAAGAACACATACATGGCAAGCAATGCACAACAATGGCCACACACAATAGTTACCCAGGGGACTGGATGGTGAATACAATACCCACCTGTGTGGGCCAATCAAGACACTACACCCCTGAGCCACACTGCAGACCATTGTTATGTGGCCTGATGCCAAGATATACCCATCATGTAGCCTTGTATAGCCTCCTGGCACAGTCAACCACTACACACCCGTGAAGCAATGCACCCATGCATGTCAGTACTGGCACCCTGTGTCTGTGTGTGTGGTGTATAATGATTTTGACCACATTCACACTCATTACAACCCCCATTGGCATACTGAAGCATGCTGTGTGATGTCAGACACCTCCACATACCCTTTACACATATAACCTCCGGATAACCCCTGTGGTGCATGTGATACCTGCACAGTACTGTTTTGTGGCAAACTAACTAGTGAGGAGGTGTATTCCTGACCCTGCCAAGTGTGTCAATGTGTGTGGGTCCCTGAGAGAGTGTGGCTGTGTTGACGCTGACACCTGTTCATGTGTACAGGCAAGTGTACTACACCTAACGTATCACTACCATATCACTGTTGCACATGTCACTCACCATCACATATACGTTTGGAGAGCTCCTTAACAAATAAGCTATGTGGCACATCCAATAACTGCATAGATATGTGATAGCAATACATAGTCAGTCAGGGGTTTGATACCATGTAGTGGTAGGTGTGTGACACAAGCAAGCTTAGGTTTTACTCTCCCACCCCCTCCCTGACTTATCTTTGCCTCTGTTTGCCTCTCTCACTCCCTCTCTGGTGGATGTGGAGGCTTACACTTCGTTGCTTAGGTAGCAGCATGTGATTTGTAAGTGATGCTCATGATCAGCTGATGGCCTCTGCATGAATTGCAGCCCTCCTCTAACCGATTGCATGTGGAACAGCTGCGGTAACATTCCCATAGCCAATTGCATGGAAGCACACTCCAATATCTAGGAACATCATGTTGGTGTTGGGCCTTCTCATTCACTGTGAGCATGACTTAGATCTGTTGTTTGGCAAACAGCATCACAGATGGATTGGGGATTTACCTCTAACAACATACACTGTGGAAACAGGCCAAAACACAGGAGGGGGATGTGTCTGACATGATTACAGAATGTAAGTGTTGCTATTCTGCATTTGGAGTAATGTTGGTTTAACAGGGTGTGTGTGGATATGGCTGGTCTACATGTTTTAATACCTGTCATGACAGTGCTATGTTTCAGAGGAAACCCCCATCTGTAGGGTCATCTGCAGACTGGGCAGTGTGTGGTGCCAATTGTTTCTTGTTTTACTAACAGAGCACTTATCTGTGAAATGCAGAACCATAGTGTGAGGACTGCAGTCAGTACATGGTGACAGACATGAAAGTTACTGACTTCATATTCCTCATAAAACATATGTCACAACAAACCCTGTTACAACAGTAAATGTATGAGGTTATCACAGCAACATGTCAATATTGGCCCTGTGTTTGTGACTCCAGCCACAGCTCTGTCAACCTTTGTACATATGTCATGCAGTAAGAGGTGCATATGTTTTGTACACCATCATTTATTGACATCATATCTGATAACAAGCCAGGGAGATATCAGACTGCTACACATGTTATGTATAGTAGGGGTTATATTTGGGGACATAACCTGGGCATTCTGTGGTTGTGTGTACAGTACTGAGGTCTGTGTACTCATGGTGATTGTCGACAGTGTGTGTATTGTGAACATGTACCTTGGCCTGTGTACAGACTGTGGTAGATGTCATTGTTCTTGGTCCTGTTTTATCTGATGTTACATGCTGCTCCACTGTATGTTACCCTATCGGCTTACATGTTTGTAGGGCCAAACACACACATGTCCCATACCACAGACAGGCATCAGACCACACTGTAGGGGCCCAGTATATGTAGGGTTAGTGTGTGAGTGGCACATATGAGGATGGTGTTGATCAGATAGTCCATATACTGTAATATTACGCTAGCTACCATATGTGGTTGTGTTCACATTGGTTGTGGTTATGCACTTTCACACAGGTGTCTGTTAATCTGTGCTGTGACATGCCTATAGAGCCTGCTATATATGCAGGTACATGTGTATTCCCCCATAAGAAATGTAGGCCAGTGTTGTGGCAGTCTGCCTGTAACTTGCACATGATTTGTTACATGTCTAGCAGCTTAGTGTACTTACCCATTGTGATGTTATGTCCAGATACTTGCCAGATGTACTGCTGCCGGGCCACCATAACTGTGATGTATGTCAGACAAAGCAGTGGGATGCTGTACAGATGTATGTCACTAACTAGTGGGTATTATGTGGCCATGGCACCTCTGTACCAGTGGTTAGTATGTGTCAGGACAGACAAGGATGTGTGAATGCATAACCTATGGGGGCAAATGTATACCAGTATTTACGTGATGTACCCATCTACATGGCTAACATCCACATTGTCAGGCTGAATTCAGGAGCTCACCAGGGAAATTCAATAGTAGTGTTGGACAAAGTTTACACTTTTAAGGGTTATAACATTTTCAACTACAGACACATTACCATTGGCCAAGGGCATTTTTAACTTTTTTCTAAGGGGTTCAAATATGTCCCATTTAGGAAAGTGGATTTAGTTAAAACCATTGTTGACCTCAAGTTATTTATCAGGAAAAAGAATTTGTCCCCATTCTTTGGTAAACCAGGAACAAACAACATTCCGGAATTAACATTAAAAAGAAAAAGCATTTTCAACCCTCTATTACACCCACAACTAAAAAAACTTGGAACATATTATGGAAAAGGAAATCAGAAAGGCAGTTCTGAAACACAAAATTCATTCCAATTTATCAGGTAAAGAAAGGGAATATTTGGATATGTTAAGGTCTGACCGTACCATTAGAATCATGCAACCTGATAAGGGGGGTGGTACGGTAATTATGGACAGTATTGAATACAAATCCAAAATGAAGAACGAACTTCAGAACTCACTTAAATATAGTCTAGCTTCAATTAATGAGGTTAATATTGCCACCACGAGGATCCATTTGACATTGGAGGACCTATTGTTGGAAGGTTCCATTGATTTTGATACACATAAATTTTTATGCAACAAATTTCCCAGGGTTCCCTCGGTATTTGGTATTCCGAAGGTTCAGAAATGTCCATCAGATCCACCTTTAAGGTTGGTTGTCTCCTCCGAAGGTGCAATCACAGCACCTATTGCTCAATACTTGGATAGCAAACTCAAAGAACTAGCATACCGAGGGACCACAGTTCTCAAAGATTCATGGGACTTTTTGAGACAGTTAAAATCTGAAGTATACAGTGACACCTTAATATTTATTACATTGGACATAGTAGACCTTTTCGGTTGTATACCGCATGACATAGGGTTGAATTGGCTAGAAGAATTTATGTTAACTTTTGGGAATTTCTCACACACTGACTTTAACAAAATTCTCCTTCTCATGGAGGTTTTGTTAAATAACAACTTCATGTATTTTGAAGGAGAATGTTAAAAACAAAACAAAGGAGTAGCGATGGGGGCAAGTTGTGCCCCCACATATGCTAATATTATTCTTTCTTGGTGGGAATTCAAATTCATTCTCAACAGTAGGTTTGGTTTTCTGTTTTTAGTCCTTTTGGAGCCATTTTTTCGTTGGATGTCCAGATACTTGCCAGATGTACTGCTGCCGGGCCACCATAACTGTGATGTATGTCAGACAAAGCAGTGGGATGCTGTACAGATGTATGTCACTAACTAGTGGGTATTATGTGGCCGTGGCACCTCTGTACCAGTGGTTAGTATGTGTCAGGACAGACAAGGATGTGTGAATGCATAACCTATGGGGGCAAATGTATACCAGTATTTACATGATATACCCATCTACATGGCTAACATCCACATTGTCAGGCTTGATCCACATGTCTTGCACTAAGGGGTTCTGTGTATACCTCTGGACTGTCCAGAGTGTGTTAGACTGTCCACATGTAATGCCCATATCTCTGCTGTAGTCCACAGGAACATTACTGTGCTAGCAGTGGTACTGCACTATGATGTCCTTAGGATGTCTGTTAGTGGCCAATGGTGCACATGTTAAAAGCAGATGTGACCTCCCAAACACAACATGTCTATGAAGACAACCCTTATCACAGTAGCAATAGTCTACATATATACCTGCAATACATACCTTGCACTAAGAGGTTGGGACTATTGGGGCTGAGGTAGGGCTCCACTCCATGTTCAGGACATATGGTGAACATATATGTATACATATCTATCCATATATCTATATAGATATATACACATATACACATTAAGTCACTGTTCAAACTTAGCCTTACTACAGGATATGTACCCAAAGAATGGCGTACAGCTACAGTGGTCCCACTCCACAAAGGTGGTGCCACAACGGACCCCGGAAACTATCGCCCCATAAGCCTGACTAGTCTGGTCTGTAAAGCTATGGAGCGTATTATCATGGAACTCACAAACAAAGACATTGGGAGCCTCCAGACACTGGACCCTACCCAATTCGGCTTTGTTTAGGGCAGATCTTGCCTCTTAAACCTAGTTGATTTCTTTGAAACAGTTACCAAAGCCATAGATGAGGGCAAGGTAGTCCACACAGCCTACCTGGACCTCGCAAAAGCCTTCGACACAATACCCCACTCGGGCATCATAAATAAGCTTACCAACTTAAAAATCAACCCCTATATCACAAGATGGGTTACAAACTGGCTCAGAGATAGAACCCACATGGTCAGAATCGCAGGTGCCATGTCCGAATCCAAACCAGTTACAAGTGGCGTCCCACGGGGCTCAGTTCTGGGAACTCTCTTGTTCGGTATATACGTCTCTGAGGTTCAGGCTAACATGGGGGGATTATGGCTGACAAAGTTCGCAGATGACTGCAAACTGGGGGCCATAATCGAATCTCCAGCTGACACAAGCATCCTCCAAAAGGGTCTCACAGAGACGGATGCTTAGTGCCAGAGCCACGGCCTCAAGCTAAATCCTAAAAAGTGCATAGTCATCCCCTTTGGGAAAAACAAGGTGCCCACAAATTACCACATAGGTGGTAATCCATTAAGTATGGAAGAAATAATTAGAGATTTGGGGACCAACGTAGATAGTAATCTCTCCTTTGATAATCACGTTGCCAAAGTGGTTAGAAAGACCTTCTATATAGCCCACCTTATCATGAAAGAGTTCGCATCTAAATCAAGAGAGGTCATTTTGCCCCTCTACTTGTCACTCATCAGGCCCATAATTGAATACAATGCCCCTTTTGGGATGTACCTTACCTGACACCTGCAGCAACTGGAGAGACCCCAAAAGTACCTCACCAAGAGGATCATGGGCTACAAACAGATGTTCTATGCAGCTGGACTAAAGAAACTCCAGCTCTACTCAGTTGCTTACCGCCTACTCAGAGGCGATCTATGCCTGACGTACAAAGCCATGTCAAACCCAGAATTAATAGACATGCTCCACCTCAAAAAAATCCAAGTCCCTTAGAGCTACATGCCCCAGGGACCTAAACCTCAGCACAAAAATAAATAGGAAATGCTGGAGGGACAGATTCATTTCCCAGAGGCTCCCCTCACTCTGGAATAGAATCCCAATTCATATTAGACATAGCCCCTCGCTGACCCTCTTCAAGCGAAATTTGGACGCGTGGATGGGAAATCGCAAATTCATCCCTGGGATCTCTCCTGTGTCCCTGCTAGACAGAGGCACAGTAAACTAATCTTAAAAGGGTACCTTCTGTGACCTACTTTACAGAGGCACAGTAGGCTAATCTAATAGGGAGGCGGAAGCCAAATACACTCTGGCTAGGCTTATAAATGCCCTAGGGCAGATAGCCTAGTATCTACCTATGAACCTATGAACCTATATACATATCAACATACATGGATGGATATGTATATGTACATATATGTATACATATAAACACTCAGATATATACATATACACAGCAATATATGTCTACACATATACAGATAGAGATACATATGCACATATACTTATGGATATCTACATATATATTGACAGTAATAGGTATATCAGAATAGATATGTATGCACGTATAGTTATAGATATCTACATATATATCTACATAAATATGCATATCTTTGCACATAGGATGTGTATACCTATATAGCTATATATATATATATATATATATATATATATATATATATATGATGTACACATGGCCATATATATGTTGCAGTATACAGATGTGTATACAGACATATGTATGAATATACATGCATTTATATATGTAGACATATATCAACCTATTATATGTATATATCCATATTCCTGTAATGTGCAAACCTCACGGTTGTGTATACTCTCCCAGATGTATCTCACCGTATGTATCTGCTATGTGTACATTATGTTAAAACAACATATGTGATGCAACAGTCATATTAATAACACGTACTACACAATCGTGGAAGTAAAGGCAATTGTTCCATACTACTCTTGGAAAAACAACAGCTGTCTTCACAGTGGTCATAGTGTAGTGGTTAAGTGTTGCGCTTTAGTGTACAGGGTCCTGGATTCAAGGCCTGCAAGGGCTGTTCCTTTTGTTGCTGAGCAGATACAGAGTGGTTAAGGCAGTTTTGGGCAGCTTTAAGCAGGTTTGCGTGAAGCTAAGCAGTGCTAACGTACGGTTAAATGTAGGTGCGCTTACAATGTGTGGGCTTCTCTTACCAGTGCGCAAATCTGCTTAGCTGTTATATTGCAGCAATGTTGATACCTGCTAAGCATGGGCTTAGTCCTGGTAACCAGTTCACACCACCCAGTCTGATAACATAGCAGGATAATGACATCTGTAATAAGTGTGTGTAATGCCATGTACAATACATGCTCCAATGTGCTGTCATTACAATAGCAAGGGGGTGAGTGTCATGTCTGGGACATATACATATATGAGGTCAGTACAGCGCTGTTATCCATGTGACTTTGTTACATACAGGGGTAGTAGCCCAGGGTACGTGCTGTTACACTGGCATGTAGTGTATCATGGCGGTACTACTGTTGACAGTGCCTACCCATGCAAGAGTAGAGTGCTAAATGTAGTACTGACAACAGGCACACCTGCAGGCATAGCTGGACTCTGAGGCCTCCCTGTTGTATCCTTAGTGTGTGAGCTGCGTCACGGTATATAACCCCTACTGGGTAATGATCTGACATGTGGAATGTAACTGTAGGCTACCGTCTGTACAGCACATGATAGCGAGGGCTCCTGACATGTAGTTATGGCATACATATTGTTGTCAAACATCTATCTGTCGACACATTCATCCTACTGCATAGCTACTTGCCAAGCTGATGACTGTCAGTCCCTGTACAGATGTGCAGATGGCAAGTATCCCGCTGGGATATGTACAGGCATCCTAAGCTTGATTGACACTACATGTCTGCCCAGCTGTGTAAGAACTGGCACATATTGGAGATAACATCCTGTACGCATCACATGTCATGGGTACCTCCACTACACTACCATAGTCAACTGAACATGCTTGGGTAGATGTCTCCATCACAGACACTAACCATGTGCTGTAATGCATGTTGCATGCATGTCAACTTAATCACCTCAGTGGCCATGTGCAGGAGGCACCTGGAGGAATGGCTAATGCATGTCACTTCCACCCTGAGGGTCACACAGTAGTGTCTGTTGATAGCTTGCCTGCTGCCACATAGCAGGTGGCAGGATACCACGGTACACACGACCCCTACACAACCCATCTCTTCTTGGACAATAGCTAGGTACACAGCTATGACCACCTGCAGAGATGCACCCCAGTACTGACACATGTGTACATGTGCAGTGTCTGTGTGTCAGCACACCTGTAAGTGGGAATTCCATGAGGGCCTTCACAACCACCACAACACCCATTTCCATAGCCAGTTGTGGCTGCTGCTGTATGGGACATTACATGTACCCTGTTAAACTCCTCTCCATACCGGCTACACGAGCCTTGCAGTACCATCACAAAAGTGTTGTACAAATGGGTTGATAGGCATGGGATACCCATTGTGTTCTGGCAAGTGTGTGTATGTGTGCATGTCCGTTTATCTGTAGGGTACAACATTCCAAGGCCACATACTCCTATTACAATACCCATTGCCACACAGTAGTACAGATAGTGTTGTTGCTGCCCATAGGTGAGGCATGACAATGCAACACCCTGCTATATGTGTGGCATGTGCATTAGATGCATATCCCTGGAGTACTACTGTTGGGATCTACAATGGGGTGTATTGCAGTCATGGCCAATGTGTGATGGTGGGTATATCAGAGTGTCATCATGGGTTTCAGGGAGTACAATATCCACTGGGGGATGTGGGTGCTGTGTACACTGTCATTACACCACGGTACACCCGGTATATGTCCCATGTACCACGTTATGGTTACCACTTTTACCCTCAACCATACAGGTAACTGATACCACAATCCAGGCCAGTTATGCATGTGCTGTGTGCAGCCTACCTGTAACACATTGGACACACGGTCAAGTTAGTTAGCAGTGATAGGCCCTAGTCTCTCGGATGTGTGTCTGCCTGTTATGTTTCTATTAATGTGTATATGAAGGTATGTCACACTATGTATTGTCCATATACACCCATTACATCCCCCATTAGCATACTGGACATGTCTGGGGATGTTCTGCATGTAACATGTAACCTGGGACACACCTCACCCTAAACACTGTGTAGTGTGTGCAATGGAAGCCACACATTTCAGCATCACTACATACCTAGGTAGGGGTCTAGTCCCAGTGTTGCCAAGTAACAGTGTGCATGTATGTGGATGGGTCTACATCGGGGTGCAGATTATACATGCCCCAGCGGGTCACCTGTCCATGTGGCACAGGCAATAAATGTTATACAAACCCATGACATGTGTTCAACTGTATCCCAGATATGTCACAGCCATGGTGTCACCACAGAGCCGTAACCCGTTGTGGAATATGACTGCAGACCATCCTCGTGCTGACACATCTACACCTACAACACAAATGGATAACATTATAGACACCACAATCAACCAGTGTGAATCTAGCTTTGTTTGTATGCTTGTTGTTTGTTTGCTTGTTATTTCCCTGGAAAGCTAATTCCACCTAAAACGTGGCTTTTCAGCCCTTCTGTGGATCCCTAGTGATATCTGGATTGCTTATTGTACTTATTTCCTTGTTTCACTTGAAAGAAAGTTACTGTTTGTCGTTTTTGCATTTAAGTTACCTGTAACACATTGCACTTAAGTTACCTGGCACTTGCTCACTAAGCAATTATATAAGTCAGCACTAAAAAATTAAAAGCACTACACCCTCACAAACTCCCCTTGAGTACCTTGTTCCCCATTGGCCCTTGTTTTCAATTATAAAGGAATTCCCAATACTATTCTAGCATGTCCAAAGGTCAGTTGTCAATCTCCTCTCCGGTCTAGCTGGTGAATCTGGGAATCTTGAGGCAATGTTACAACTGCCTCATGTACACAGACAACCCTCTCCTCCTCCCAACAAATTCCAACACATGTGAAAGATGCAACCATATAGCCAAACTGGAGGCTACGCTCTCTCAACTCAGTACTGGCATAACCAGTTAGGAGGAGAAGGAAACCACACTCACTACAATTCCAGTCTCACATAGACCTACCACGACAGCAAACCAAACACATAATCACACAAAAACATACTCGGAGGCTCTAAATAAAGATCTGCCTAAGCAGCAGAGACCTCCAAAGCAGACACCCAAGCAACCGCTACCCCAAAACAAAACACGTGCAACACATATCTCACAAAGCCAGTGTGCCGAACAGTCACAGCCCTTAAGGCTAAACAACACACCTGATACACTTGTAATAGGTGACTCTATCGTCAGGCACACTGACGCCCCGCCACCAGGCTGAACAAGGAGAAGGTCATGGTGAGCAGCCTGTCGGGCGCTAGGATCCGCCACATAACACAAGCACTCAGGTCACTCCAAGGCAAGTACAAATATGACTTAGTCATTGTCCATGCTGGTGTGAATGACCTGAGACGTACCTCCCTGGACTACATGAAAAGAGACATAGAGGAGCTCTCTGAGCATGTAGCCCAGGCCGGTATGACCCTGACCTTGAGTAGCATCTTACCCTCACCAAGAATGATGCCACAATATGAAGACAAGATGATCAATTTCAACAATTGGCTTAAGTATTGGTGTCATTCAAAGGGGATCCAATGCCTGTCAGCCTGGGATGATATGCTCGACAAGCCACGATGCTTCTCTAAGGACAGCTTGCACCTGTCACCCCTGGGCTTTTGGATATTGGCAAAGGCTCTTGCTACCCCTATAGTGCCTTTTTTAGGCAAGGCTCAAAAGACAAACCCACCTCCATAGGTATCACAAGGGATAAGAAACTAAGAGTAATGCTACTCAACGCCAGAAGTCTAAACCTCAAGATGCACGCACTCGAAACTCTCCTTAGCATGGAGAACATCGATATCTGTGCAGTAACAGAAACCTGGTTCAGGGCTCCCGAGAGCACCCCAGTACTACCAGGTTATAACTCATACCATGCTTTTCGGCCCCAAAATGTGGACCGAACTATAAAAGGAGGGGAAGTATCAATATTCATCAAAGATACCCACACCTCCAGGTTGGTGGCACAGCACGAAGCATCAGAGACTATCCATGTGCAACTAACAGTGGGTAAAACTGCCTTCCAGTTTATAGCCTGCTACAGACCACCCTCCCAAACCCAGGAACCCCACTCGGCCTTCCTGAGAACACTGGAAAATATGAAGGTCTCTCCAAACACCATTATATTGGGCGACTTCAACTACCCAAACATAGACTGGGAGCATTACTCTAGCTCCAACACCCTGGCCCAAAGGTTCCTAGAATTCATAAACTCAAATGCTATGGAACAACTTGTTACCACTCCCACAAGAGGGGAAAACATACTGGACCTGATCATCATCAACATGGGGACTCTATGCTCCAGACCAGAAGTGTATCCCTCACTGGTAAGATCAGACTATAAACTAATCCAACTGGATATTCACATCCTGACCCCACCCCCTGCCCAGAAAACCACAGTGAAAAACTTCTCTAAAGCAAATTTCACACTCCTCAAAACTGAGGTGGAATCCTTCAAAGCCCCCAGGCCTGTGGAAAATATGGCCCAGACCGCAGAATCCTTTATAAATGCATTCTATGAACACCTTCAGGAATGCATGGATCATGCAATCCCAAATAAAACCAAGGCCCAATCCTCCAAAGGCAGACATCCTGTCTGGTGGACCCCAGCCATAAACAAACTATACAATAGAAGGAGGAAGCTACTACATGATAGAGCAAAATTCCAAAAAGGGAAGGCATCTCTGATCAGTATTAGCAAAAATCTATGGGCACTCATAAAATCGTCTAAGGCCAGCTTTGAGAGAAAAACTGCACAGGACACTAAGGATAATCACAAGGCTTTCTTTAGTTATGTTAGGAACCTGGGTGGGAATTCCCAGATATGCTCAGAATTAGTCCAAAATGACAAAAAATACACCGAACCCACAGACATTGCCAACATCCTAGCTGACAGGTTCAGCGCAAACTCCCCCCCCCCCACCAAAAGGGCAAATATCTATCCCAGCAGAGTGCTGCTCCCCTGACATCTTAGATGCTCAGGTAAGAGCCACCCTCTCCAAAGCAAAAAACACACCATCAATGGGACCAGATGGTGTCCCGGGCTGCGTCCTACATGAACTCCAAGAAGAGCTAAACCCAAACATAAAACTACTGTTCAATCTCAGCCTTACTACAGGATATGTGCCCAAAGAGTGGCGTACAACAACAGTGGTCCCTCTCCACAAAGGTGGTGCCACGGACCCTGGAAACTATCACCCCATAAGCCTGACTAGCTTGGTCTGCAAGGCTATGGAAAGGATCATCATGGACCTCATAAATAAAGATATTGGGGACCTACAGACACTGGATCCTACCCAGTTTGGCTTTGTTAAGGGCAGATCCTGCCTCTTAAACCTGGTCGACTTCTTTGAAACCGTCACCAAGACCATTGACGAAGGGAAGGTGGTCCACACAGCCTATCTGGACCTCGCAAAAGCCTTTGATACAATACCCCACTCGGGCATTATAGATAAGCTCACCAGCTTAAATATAAACCCCTATGTCACTAGATGGGTTGCAAACTGGCTCAAGGACAGAACCCACATGGTTAGAATTGCTGGAGCCATGTCAGACTCCAAACCAGTTACAAGTGGCATCCCAGAAGGCTCAGTCCTGGGACATCTCTTGTTCGGTATATATTTCTCGGAGGTACAGGCCAACACGGAAGGACTGTGGCTGACCAAGTTTGCAGATGACTGCAAACTGGGCGCCATAATCGACTCTCCAGCCGACACAAGCATCCTCCAAAAGGGCCTCATAGAAACAGACAACTGGTGCCAGAGCCATGGCCTCAAGCTAAATGCCAAAAAGTGTATAGTCATCCCTTTGCAAAAACAGTGCACAAATTACCACAGAAGTGGTAATCCATTAAGTACAGAAGAAGTAATTAGGGACCTAGGGACCCAAGTTGATAGCAATCTCTCATTTGACAACCACGTGGCCAAAGTGGTTAGAAAAACATTTTATATAGCCCACCTAATCATGAAGGGATTCACATCTAGATCAGGGGAGGACATCGTGCATCTTTACTCATCCCTCATCAGGCCCATAATCGAGTACAATGCCCCTTTTGGGATGTACCTTACCAAACACCTGCAGCAACTGGAAAGACCCCAAAAGTACCTCACCAAGAGGATCAAAGGGCTCAAACAGATGCCATATGCTGCCCTGTGCCTGACGTATAAAGCCATGTCCAACCCGGAATTAAGGGACATGCTGCACCTCAAAAAATCCAAATCCCATCGAGCTACGCGCTCGAGAGACTTGAACCTCAGCTCTGAAATAAATAGGACATGTTGGAGGGACAGATTCATAACCCAGAGGCTCCCTTCACTCTGGAATAAAATCCCAGTCCAGGTTAGGCAGAGTCCCTCATTGACTCTCTTCAAGAGGAATCTTGATGAGTGGATGGGAGATCATAGGTTTACCCCGGGTATCACCTCTGTGTCACTGTTAGATAGAGGCACAGTATACTAACCTCGAAAAAGGGCATAGCAAAATTAATTTAAAATGGGTGGCGAAAGCTAAACATACTCTGGCTAGGCTTATAAATGCCGTAGGGCAGATAGCCTAGTATGAACCTATGAACCTATGAACAGCTATAATGCATCATTGCTGGATGGCCACACTACCTGACATATATGCATTACACTTTACTCCTTACTACATGTTACACTGCAGTACTGTGGTACACTGTAGTACAGTCACCATGTGACTCAGAACTATATTAGCCTGTCCCTGCAGCAATGGTATGGATGACAGGGATGTGGCACAGGTATCATCATATGCACAGGGTGTGTTGTTGGTTTGCCAGAGGCCGATGGTGAGCCAAACATTTGACACCATGTGTTTGGATGAGGGGTGTACTAAGGTGAACTGGGCATGGTAATGTGGTGTGTGTAGGTATGGGGTTGCCCTTGGTGTGTTTGTATAGTGTGTGGGCATGCATGCACACAGTTCTGCCATGTGACTGCCCTACACAGGTGTTTAAGGACAGCTGCAGACAATACCTGGCAGGGTGTGCAGTTCACTGCCTCATGCCACAGACACATGGACTGTGCCTTCCAGGGGTTCCATGGGCACGTCCAGGTACAGGTCTCGATGTGCTACTCTCACCCAACTATGACAAATGTCCGCTGGTACCAGGTCTCTCCTGGGACTGGCCAGGACCACATGCTCATTGCCTGATGTGGTGTGGTGTGGACAGC
Source organism: Protopterus annectens (assembly GCF_019279795.1). Lineage (NCBI taxonomy): Eukaryota > Metazoa > Chordata > Ceratodontiformes > Protopteridae > Protopterus > Protopterus annectens. The sequence goes on from NC_056725.1 coordinate 93,434,701, forward strand.
GCCCCCCCCCCACAGTCCCAGGGCTGGTACGGCCACTCCGGGAGCCTCTTGGTGTCCTAGCACATCCATGTTGACTGCCAGCTGTTGGCATTGCTGGCCTGCGTCCATGCGGCCATCGCCACACTCCCACCACACATTCAAGCATGGACAGACCACAGTACATGACAGCCATTATCTCACCAGACCATCTAAACATGAACTCAGTTAATGCACAGATTGTACCAGCCAGTTCACGGGCGTTGTCACTTGCAAATGTGAGAGCAGCCCTCTGCAGCCTCAGGCCCTGTCTGGTGTAACATTCTATATGTGCCTGCGCCACCATGACAGCCTGAAACATGCACCTGCTGGTAGTAGCTATGTCGCCTCTGCCAGGGGCATGATGTCCAGCGGCCCTACCAAGAGCACCCTGGGACATCTGCCTATGTGGTGCCCTGCCAGACATCCAGCTATGCCTGCTGTGACCAGACACAGTAGACATGGTTACCACACTTTCCTGTGCACAGCCACCAAATGCCAGCTGTCCCTCCGCTATGGCCACTGGTGATGGGATATGTATAGGCACTGAAACTGTGTGTGGGGTTGGGGTGGCTAACAGGGGGATGTCAAATGATAGAGTTGTTTCAGCCCCTAACAATCCCACCTGTGCCTCAACAGTACTATCATCATCTTCGGTGTTTGTATGGACACCGACATCAGATTGCATGCACGAGGGACCCTGACTCACCTCTCCACCTGTGGGGGAAAACAATAAATGCACTTTAAACCTGTACAGCATTGCATAATTGTACACACACACACACACACACACACACACACACACACACACACACACACACACACACACACACACCACCATAATACCTACCTGTCCGTGACTTTACAGACAGTCCCACGTATATTTCCATGTGTTCCCCATCCTGCATCATACTTGCTAACATACACCCATTGATACCACTCATTAACATATCAGTCCTCTAAATGCCTAGACAAGTAATCACAACACAAGACCTGTTACTACATTACCTGCCTGACCTGTGTGTAGCAGTTTTAAATGGCCTCATTGCTGTCAGTGTTCACCCTGTGTATGTTCGGACATCATGAGCATGACCTCTACATGTGTGGGCTACTATGTTTACTCCATAATATCACACACTGGTGTGTCATGTGTATGTATTGCTGAGTACATGCCAGATATGCTGCTCAATCAGCCTATCATGTGACAACTGTAATATATGGATACACTCCTTGGTGTTGACTAGTACTTCCCCAATGCATCTGTAGTGCTGCATACTTGGGTTGTAGGTCACCTCTCTGCTGAATGCGATATTAAGGGTATACCTGGAGTCTACCTTCCCTCTCAATGCCTGTTCCATGCTACATACCTTATTATGCTATCAGCTGTCCTGTGATTACATATGTGATAAGTATTCCTGGTGTGTAATGTGGCAGTCCATGTCCATGTACTGCATGATCCCAAAGGGAGGTACTGCTGTATGAACACCGTGCAACAATCACACATGTGCATACATGGCCACCCACACAAACACACACACATGCACACACGCATCCTACATGCATCAACCTCCCTCCACTTCACCAGAGTGACCCTACAGACAAACTAACTACCCACAAGGATGCACACACACACACACACACACACACACACACACACACACACACACACACACACACACACACATACAGGTGAGGTCGCACAATGATAGTACACACAGCCCTCCTATTACCCATCTGTCAACATGCATAACATATGGTACACAACAGCATGCAGTGCAGCTACAGTCAATCCATGCTAGCAACAATATACATGTGTGTGATGCATGTGCTGTGCCAGTAGGTGATGCCCCTTCTTATGGACACCACTGCACCCATGTACACAGTATTGCTGTGCACCTGTTCTGCACCCTGTCATGTACTGTGCACCACACCTCACAGGTGTACAACCCATTGCTGAATGTGTAGTACTGTGTCAGTTATGTCAGCTTTAATACTCACAGCCCCTATGTTTTTCAGCAACACATACCAGGGATGATATGTGGACAGATGTCATTTGTGAATGCCTCAGCAGCTCTCAACATCAGCGGAACATGTATGACCAATCCAGTACTCTTACACTGACAACCATCAGAGCATACCTTGGCTATGGGGGGGTGTACACACCCTTATTGATATGATGCACCCATCCTTGATCTGCCATGGGACTACATCACCGCATATCTTAACAGTACATGAGCCCGATATGTGACATATGTCCTGTACTTTCACATGCAGTGTCTACGGAATTTGTTAGGAGTGCAGATGCTGACCGCAATGCATACACTCCTTGTGGGCATATGTGTGCCACCCTTATCATGACGGTTTGTTGCACCTATTGTTGTGTGTACTACAGCTGTCATTGCTCCTGGCAAGGGTATACTAGCATAGACCATCTGGATTTGACAGTGTATGTTCAGATTGCCCTACACATGTCCCCCTAATCTGCATGATTGTAAGGTCTACTCATGTGCACATCCCTTGGTGTTCACACACTGCCGTCACTATTGCTGTGGGGGTAGGGTTGCATCTGCCACAGTTCCTGAACCTGACTATGTTCAGAGACAGCCATTCTTAGCATCCTTAGGATCCCTGCTGCAGTGCACTGGTGTGTCATGCTGACACCCCCTCCTTCAGCCTTTTTGCAGATGCATGACAGATAAGGCCTATACATGTGTCACTTTGCAGTGCCCCATACACTGAACACCACATGTTACAGCCTAGTCCCAGCTGATAATGTGGACCACAGTAATGCCTTATGTCATAGTGTAACTCTGCAACAGTTGCCATTGTCCTACAGGTATATACACTGGTGTTGCACTGTATATGGGTGTTGTTCCAAACATGTCCCTACTGTAGGGATTGTCTCCCACCATTATGTTACTCACTGTGGATACATTCTGCAATGACAGGATGTTAGTTATCATGCAGGTATCTGACATACCCTTCCAATATGATGTCGTGCATTTAACAGCAACAATACGTGCACATATACAGCATGCATTCTGGGTAGGTGTGTTAGATGTGTGCATGGAATATACCATCGCCATTACATGCCCTGTGTATTGGCAAACATCTACATAAACCATACTCACTAGCTATAGGCTGCTGCCTTGGTAGTATACCGGGGGGATCAACATAAGAGGGTGAGAGATGCAAAGTCAGTGGCCACACCTGTGGCATTGCTACAGGGTGGGTGCAGCATTGCAAAACATCAACAGTATATGTCCACAATACTACCACATATGCACATCTGTTTATCACTACTATACAGCAACAAAATATATCTATGACATGTAAGATATGCATGATCTTCCTGTACGTATGTGGATGTATAGGCAACAGTGGTCTACTGATGTGCCCTATGGCCTTACCTGCACGCTCCTCAGCCGGTGTGTGGTTGGCATCCACCTCCACAAAGGTGACCAGTGGTTGGTGGCTGTACAGATGGGCAGGTGGCATGAGGCTGGCTAGGAGCTCCTCCATGCGTGTCAGGGGGGATGGATGGCATGCCCCTCCGCATGGTGAGGTGATCCCCCCAGACTGCAGCAGTACGCTGATGGTCATTGCAGGTCAGAGCAATGATGCCAGACCTGCTCATAACTGCAGTTGTGCAGTCCGACATCATTGACCCTGTGGACTATGTCATTCCACAGGGTGGTCCACTCCTGCTGATCATGGGTGGCCCACCCAAACAAGGCTGCATAGTGTTGTATGAGGTCATTCAGCAGAATGTCATTTTCAGCTGCTGTGTACACTGGCAGCTTTCCATGGGACATCGTGCCTGAAAGACATAAAGATGGTCACAGGTGTGAGCAAGTCATGCAGCAAGGTTACCACAGTTCTTAATACACATCACTGTCAACTCCCACCATATCAGTGACAACAAACTGTACACACAACTCAATAGGTATGGCTACAGCATACCTATCATTGGGGCAGATATTGTACTGCACCATGCTTTGTGCAATGTGTTTGTAGCCATGTTTCCTTTGTGGACACTATCATTGCTGCCCTGTTGCAGACAATTCACCTGCATGCCATTGTCAGGGCCACAATGGTTCCATATATGCCTGTAGTATGCTTGCTATGTGTTTGCTGCACATTTGACATTCTGTGTTATTCGGGTTATGTATGCATGCTGTTGGATATGTTCCGAGATTGTGTAGACTATTACTACCAACGTGTTCTATAACAGTGACACAGTAACATGTATATGTACTATTGGCCAGCAGAACCACCTCTCAAAACTCATCTGCCCATGTTACCAGGCCACATCACATGTGTGACCCACCCTGGGGCCTCGTCATATACTGGTCTAGCAATACCGTCAAGTGGAACCAACTCAGGGGATGTTGTCCCCCCCCCTCCGGGGGCACACACAGACATGTTCCTGGCGCCTGAGGTCAGGTCCAGCGTCTTTTCCATAACAGGCTCCACAGACACATGTGGGATATGCTACATCACCTTGAGGCACCCAGTACACATTCACAGGGCCCACATGCTCCTCCTGCTCAGACTCCAGGCCAGGCACCTTCGGGGCATGGACTGCTGTTGTGAGTAGCAGTGGGTGGGAGGCTTGTTCCCATTGTGTTCATATTGGGGCCTATGGGGCATCCACATCACAGACCTCACACACCATCCAGGGTGTTTACCCACCACATGTGACACATACCACTCCTGTAGGCTGTCCTCTATACCTACCAACCCTGACCACTTCAACAACTATACCTGCCATACTTCCCCATATTCCCATTCCATACTTCACAGACAAGGACAATGTGGTTCCAAAAAGGGGTTCACATGTGACATACCCATCCATGTTGCACACACTGACAGCTGTAGATATCTGTGTGTATTGCTATATGTGCTGTTTCCTCACACATAGCATGCAGCACTGTGGCAGTAATATAGGGGACATGTATTTGCATACATATATGTTTGTGTGTGTTTGTATATATGTAAACATGTGCATAAAGGTATATATCTATATATGTGTAGATATATATATGATGTATATATGTGTTCATATATATGTCTACACATGGGTATCTGTATATTTGTGGACATACATGTATATATAAATATATATATATATATATATATATATATATATATATATATATATATATATATACATTCAGATATCAGGTCCACAATCCCACAACACCTTCCTGCACAGATGCACTGTTCTGCCTTGCTACAACGCAGACAGGTACCACATATGGACACAGCCTGACATTATGGGGGTATATGATTGCAGGTAACCCTATTTCACATATATGGCATTTCTGCATGCTACAATACAGGTTCACCTGAGTACCCTGCAAAAAGTGGGCTGTGGAACCCACATGTCCATCATTATGGCATTACTTCCACCACCATCTATTGAACATGTAATATACATACTTCCCATTACACAACACACACTATGATGGCTTACATCTTATCAGTCAGTGCTGATCTACACGGTTGACGGCTATAGCACCCTACTCACAGGGACGGACTCCATTGTCCTTAACAGTTGTTCAGCTGAACATCATTACAACAACACCTGAAGGCACATATAAATCATTCCACATCATGTATCCCATTATTATGGACCAATTACTACGGTCAATGATATACATATATACTTCACATACATGTGCTGGGAATGAAGTCTCTTCTGGATGTTTTGCTTGATGTTTTTTTTTTGTGCCTTACACACTCTCTCTCTCTCTCTCAGAATCTCTCCAGTAAATGGAATGAGCTGTTTTGCATAGATTGCAGCATGGAATTTGTAGGCGATGCACATGATCAGGTGATGGCCTCTGCACCAGTCAGTGTCCTCCACTTGCTACCTGCATGCAGCATGCTGTGTAGTACTTCCAATTACCACTGTCATGGCAACCAACTGCTATAAATCCCTACATCATGTGGGCATGGTCCCTTTACCTTTGCTGTATGATGGACATCCTTCCTGTGTGTGGGCAGCAGTGTTACAGACAGCAGGTAGCAATACCTCTTACAGGAGAACCTGCACACTCAGGCCAGCTACATATTTGTAGGAGGTTCCAGAACTACAGACAGAGTGTGAGTAGTGTTGTTATATGCATTGTATAGCACCAGTGTTACAGGGTTTGTGTGTACATGCTATTTTAACTTGGAATACAGTCTGTCTACATAGCTCTCAACTGTGGGCCTATCCACTTGATGGCCCGAGGTGTGCCTATTATGTTTTTTCTGTCCACCGCACAGGTCATGTGTCAGATATATCTCTGGCAGTGTGTGTGTTGAGTGCTATCAGTACATGGCTACATCTATTTCTGTTTCTAACTTCATATTCCTGACTAAGGGTATGTTGCAGACTATCCTGTAACACCAGTGACTTGCTTAGTGTATGACAACAGTTTTACAAATATGGGCCTGTGTTCCAGCCACTGTCCTCCACCTACATACCAGGCTTTGCACATATGACATGCTGTCAGGGGTTATTCTGTAGTGGGCTGTGAGTATGTCATGCTGCCATTCCTGCCATCAGTCCACTGCTGTTGTGTCCCCCACATATACTGTGGGGTTGGGTCCATATATGTGTGGGCTTCACCTACACAATACATGTGTGCCCTTATGCACTCCAGATGCCAGTGTATGTAACAGTGGTATATGGCCCTGTATTACTGAGTCAGGGTGGGGATGCACCATAACTAACGTAGGCTGTTACAACATGTGGGGGTATCAAGGGTAAGCTGCCTTATGGTATCTGGATGTACATTACCATACAATTCACATTGGGTAAATGCAGGCCTATTGCCTCCTGCCATACAGACTGTTCTGTTTGTCAGTGTGATTGTGATTATGTCAGTTATGCCTTCACAATCACTGAAGTCTTTACCCCCTAGGGATTGTATACCGAGTGTAGATAGAGGCTGCTGGACTATACACTTGCATTACTTACTGTTGATTGATTGGTATCCTGTGGCCCAGTCTGTCTTTACTATTGTACTACTTGAAGGCCTCGGCCTGGACAGGAACATATGTAAACCTTTCCAGACTAATGTATTAATATAACTGTTTCACAGTTGCATTACTCTGTTTATATGTAGGTAAGTGTCTAAACAGCTATATGACATGGCATATACAACTGTAATAGTACACAAATAAAGCTTTCCCATGTATGCAAACCTTTGTGTGGTGTTATATCCTTTGACCTCTCTGTGGGTATATGTTGCAGACAGCAATTGTCATTTGTATGGGTGGTTCGTACAGTGTCCAGTTGGTAAGGTGGCAACTGTAGGCATAGTGGCTGTTCCGTATTGTGTGGACCTTCTACATATGTATCTTCCTATGCATATCTCTGTGTGTGTATGTGTAGTTACATATATATATATATATATATATATATATACATATATATATATATATATATATATATATATATATCTGTGTGTGTGTATATATATATATATATATATATATATATATATATATATATATATATATATCTGTATCTGCATATATGTATCTGTGTATATGTATCCTAGGAATGTTGATTGCTTCCACATTGTACACTCCCTATGGTAGCCAGACTCTACTGCATGATATATTACCGATACCAGCCTGACATCATACAGGTGGGATAGAGTACTGTTAACATCTTGTGCCCATGTTGTGTCAGGTCCTGCTTATGGGATCTGCAACTGTTGGTATTGTATTGCACGGCAGACATGTTTGGTTGTGGGGGGGGTATTTACACGCACAAGACATATGTTGCTTGGGCCCCCTCAACCCCATTAACAATGCATGTGGACATATATGTTTTTATGTTCCCTTTTATATCTACAGATGTATGTCTGTATATACCTATATAGATATATATTTATGCATATATGTATGCATATATGTTTATATATATATATATATATATATATATATATATATATATATATATATATATATATATATATATATATATATCTACATATATACATATGTTATATATATTTAGATACACACATCTACATGTTGAAATACATTTCCTGTACTGTTGAATGACTAGGCTGGATGGCTGGATGATATGTTTGTGAAAACATCAGGGTTATGTGTATCTAACATGGCTTAGTGGTAAATCACTTTGGCCATGATGTGCAGGGTCCAGTGTTTGAGCATTGCAAAGGCTGTTTATTTTGTTGCTGGGCAGAACAAGGGCCGTTGGATACAGAGTGATTAAGGCACTTATAAGCAGTTGTAAGCGGGTTTGCGTGGAAGTTAGCACTACTAACTTCCGGTTACAGTTTCTTATACTCAGTTAGCTTTTCAGTCGCTTAAACTGTGTAGGCATTGCTTACCCCCACACAAACAAGCTTAAACCTGCTTACTGCTGCTTAAAAGTGCTTACCCCTGTTTACCACCACGCTAATTTCTTTAAAAGAAAAGAAAAAAGGGTTAATAGGGTTGATAAGTCCATAGCTGCCCATTTCTTCTACAGCAACAGCTGTGCATATACACTGATTTTGGAGGTAGATTTGGACACTCAACCCCCTGAGAGAGGGGTGAGAACAACAATAATATGTTGTGATGCCAATTAGACCAGATTACATGTGTCCAGAGGACACATGTGCGAAATGGACAGGTATGTATGGGGTGAGATTTTTTTGGGGAATAGATTACCTTTTTTTGTTTTCAGGTAAGAGTGGGATGTTGGGGAGGGATAGTAGGTATATTTGGGGAGGTGGGTTGGGTAGGTTAACAGACAAGACAAACAAGATGCATTCAGGGGTGGTATATGTTACATGTGGGGGGGAACACCTTGATGGGGAGGGGTGTTGGGAAATTGGAAGCCCATGAGCCCCCTAGTGGAAACAGTGGGACTGAGATCCCCACCCATGGGCAGTCACCACTGCACCTTCACAGACCTTCAAAGGTGGCTGTGCTGGGGCCTGAGTCGGAGAGCCAGGCCGACCATCTAGTCACAACAAACGGCCCTCAAGCTGGCGTAGAAGATCTCCAAACTGCTGATTGAACTCTCTATGCACCACGACCCAGACCTGGCAACAGGTGACAGCTTCCTGTCTACGCGCACTCCTGGGGGGGGCAAGCCCGATTCCCTGAGGCAGTTCCATGCAAAGGTGGTGCAGGACCAATGGATGAGGAGGTTCCGGGTTGGGCCCCAGACTTGCTGGTGCTCGGTGCCATGGCCAGCTGAGGTGGGACAGGTGGATCTGCTGAGACCCGCATTCCCATACGTGCTCTGGTGTTTATGGTGTATCAGCATATGTGGGTTAGTAATAGTCAACACATTCCAGGGTTAGGTATAACAGTATGCATAGATATTCCCATTAACCCAGACACCAGATATGGAACAGTTGCATAGCAAACGGAACACATGCATATATGGGTCCACAGTGGTAATAACATTAGCATGCAGGTACATTGATGGCACTATGCCACCAATGTTGGAGTATTTCAACATAGCACATGCATAGAAACAGATTTAAATAATTATCAACCAATAGGACATATGTCCCAACATAGTGGAGTCATCATGTACCAATTGAGGTGGCTATTTAGTGTATTGTTGGAGATATGGTGGGGGGGGGGAGATGTCAATTAAAAACTAGTATATTTCTGTAGTTCACATTGCTTTCCTAGTCAGTGCTGTTATCTGTACTTTACAAGTATTACTACACTACTCTATCGCCTTAGTTTGGACAGTGATATGGCTGTCAACATTTTTATACATGAACTGGTTTTATCTGCAGTATACACATCTTACCTGGTATACCTGTGAAGGAATTGTTTGTTAACACTAACTGTTTCTACACATACTCCCAGATTCCAGGTTGATGTTATGCACATACCTATCCATCTCTTTTTGCACAGACTCTGGCCATGTCTTGACCACATGCAGGTAAACCGGGACATATCTAGAATATTGCCCTCTTCAACCTTTAGTGACTTACAACACTCTTATACAGGATTTCCTACACAGTTATATTATGTAGCACAGTGTGGGTGACAGTGATCAGTGATACCTTATTATTCAGAGCAACTGCAACACTCACAATTCCATACAATACCAGAGTAAACAGTACCAGTACAGGGTATCAAGCTTTTATTTCTCGGCATAGTGTTCTTATCCCACGTACCTGTGGGAGCAATGTTTGTTAGCACTACCTGAATGTTGCCACACAAAGTACCAGATTTCACATTAGTATTATGCACACACATCTCACTCTGTTACTGTACACACTCTGGTCACAGCTTGAAAACATGGAGGTGTAGATAGAACATATTTGGCTTATTACTCTCATAACAGTTTGGGGAGTTGCTAGAGTGACAGGTTTGTTCTTGTAGATTTGTGACAATCACTTGTATTTCTTGTTTTCTGCCTATATGTCTGGGATCATCCCACTGATTTCCCATGAGGACAGAGTGACAGGCAGCAGATATGGGCAAATTTACTGGACATTCTGGGCATATCTGTACAGTTGTGGGGTATGATTCTGTATGCAGACTACTATCACTCCCATGATTCAAACCATGTGTATGCTAAAAAATACAACAGTTCTTGTTTCAGTTACATGTGCTATTCAGATTTTGTTGTCTGTCTTTTCACTGTTGTCTGTGTCTCTCTCAGTTGTACTAAATGACCTCTGGGGATTGCACCAGTCATATACAGACATTCCTACATATTCTATTTATGTTGCACAGTGTGAGTGACAGTGCTTAATACAACAGTACTATTAAATTATTGCAAATCTACATTACCATATGATACCAGAGTATACACATGCTGTCCAGCAGTTAGACCTTTATTGTCAGGCTATTATGCTTTTATTTACATACAAACTATATGAGACTCTTCCTGACATATTCTCCAGTGTATGCAGTACATGTCTTAAACAATACAGGTTTTATACTGGCAGTTAACTTACTAATACTTTTAGATTTATTTCCTATGACAGTATATGCAAGGGTATTACCAACCTGTCTCATGTTGCAACCCCTGTAGGCGACATCCATGGGCCTCCTGGTTCATGGCCCACTCACTTGCTGCTGTGAAGGACATAAGAGGAATATTTAGCCATACCTATCCATAATATGCATGAGCTGGCAATTATTAAACAGGTAGTGGAGTGATACTTACACACAATTGGGTCAACCCCTGCCGTCCTAGCCTCTTGGATCCACTGATCCAAAAGATCCCCCTTACACTGCTTCAGGTCAGCATAGTGATGCCTGACCTTTGGGGTATGCTAGGGGCACTGGTGAGGTCACGGGCGAGATGGTCCCAGACTTCCGCCTTATATTGGGAACCCTGGTACTGGCCCTGCAGCAGTATCTGCTCATGGTCTTTGACAAGGAGTCCTGCCATGACTCTGGACTCCTGGATGCCCCAGAGCTGCACCCAAAAGTGCACGCCCACTCCCCTTTCTGCCATGGTGCCTGCAAGGGGAAGCTACAACCAGTTATGAGATGTATTCCCGCCTGTTGGGTTTAAGTAGGTACGTACACTGTATGGGGTCCTTGTGTGTAACAGTGGACTTCAACACTCTATTACAATTACACCTCACATCTGGGCTTACTTCTGTACTCCAGTTCACATACTTATGTTATGTAGTAGGTTATAGAACATATGACTGTATACTGATTCCTTTCACATGTTCAGTTTGATTTTACTATTGTGAGGATTTGTATAGTGATACCTTATTATTATGTACTGCTGTGATGGCTTGGTGGTTGTTAGAGTGTGCTCAACAATATACTAAGGTTGAAAGTAATTTTGCTGCAATTATGCAACATAAATAATATATAAGATAAAGCTTGCTTAAATGTAGAAATAGAGTTTAGTAATATGTAATCAGCATCCATACTAAATTACCATGGCTTGGAAAAGGAATCTGCTGAATGGACATTTTTCCCTTACAGACTCAAAACAGGATGTATGCAAGAGCAAAAATACAAAATCTGCTTTTAAAGAATGGACATTTTTCCCTTACAGACTCAAAACAGGATGTATGCAAGAGCAAAAATAAAAAATCTGCTTTTAAAGAATGGACATTTTTCCCTTACAGACTCAAAACAGGATGTATGCAAGAACAAAAATGCAAAATCTGCTTTTAAAGAACAATGACATGTTATTCTGCATGGAAAAACAGGATGGCACAAGAACAGATGTTTTTTTATACAAAGATCCAAATAAAATACAGGATGTTCACACTGTCAGAAAAGCTGATCTCTGACAATGTGTTTTCTCAAAAATATGTTTTTCTTCATAAAAAACAGGATATACTTATCAGCATTGACATAATAACACATGTTTCTATACACAGATTCAAATAGAATACAGGACAATGTGTTTCCTCAAAAATATGTTTTTCTACATGGACATCAGGACACTGTTACAGGATATTCACACTGTCAGAAAAGCTGGTCTCTTACAAGACATTGTTAAACAAGGAAGTTTAGTATTGTTTCTACAGGATAAGCAATTCTCCAAAATATGTTTATGCATGACTAAAAAGAGTATATAAAGAGCTGTATAAATCCAGTTGTTTAGGGGTATGGTAGGAACACATTTGGTGTTCTGAGGTAAATGTTATATCTCTCACATCATCTGTACTATATGAGAAGTAAAGTTGGAACAGTACTTTTAAGCTGTAACGGGTTTCCGTTTGGTTTATTATTAAAAGTTATTTGTTACTGCTCTCTAAAGTTGATGCTGCAAAGTATATTCTCTCATCAGTGTATATTCTGCAAGTTTCTGTATGCAACAGACTGTGAATGCAAATATAACTAGACTTTGAATTTTAGCAGAATCCAGCCAGCAAGACTGAGTGTCTTAAGAACACTTCAAATCCATCACACCAAGCAGTAAGCAGCTCCATGTAATTTTTTCAATGGCAAGCTAGCCTGCATTTGAACCTACAATCTGCATTCAACCACAGGAGGAGTGATGGTAAGCCCTGCAGAGGGTCACTTCAGTTAAATTGCAGTAACTAACATTTGTACGTATGTGTCAATTCTGAACAGAAGTATTCCAGTTTATGCAGCTTGCAGTAGTACAGTTTTTTAGATGTCTACATCCGGAGTGAGACTGAAGCTCCAGTCGCAGTGCCATAATTTCGCTAAGAAAAGGGGAATATCCACTAGCACAGCAGTCCGCTGCCTGTTGTGCTTTCTCAGCTTCTCAAGTGACTTTGAAAAATTTCCAGCCATCTGCAACAACAGCCTGATCACCTGTTTTCTTGCTTACTGGTAAGACTTTTTTTCTACGTCACATTTTTTTTAGTATGGATGCTATCAGGCAGAATTCTAGCAAATGTAAGCCAAGTTTTACTCTTAATGTAGCAGAACAACCAGATAAAATATGGAGTAAATTGCAATGTTGGTATACACAACACATTAGTAAGTGTAAAACCTTGTTAGGGAAAGTTGACATACCAGCATTATGTAAGTGGATTGTAACATTTGATTGGTATTTGCAACAAAAAAATGAAGTATATCATAGTAAATGTTTATTGTGTGATTCAAAGGAAACTGCATTTTGTGTAATATGCCATAAACAAGTATTGCATGATATTGCTAAAAACTAGACTGTGCAGACAGATCTGTTCATGATAAAGAAATTATTAATAATACACAGTTTTCATTATATCCAGATGTAAAGCAGTTATGTCCTGTTAGTACATTAATTTCTGAATTACAACAGCAATCAAATCTGTTATTGACAGAGTCCCCTGTAGATCTTGTAACTCCCTTTAAAAATTATGTACAAGCATGGAATGATGCCACGGCTACACATACAGATGAGGACAGAAACAAAGTTTATGATACATTGACAGAAGACTTTAATAAGTTTTAAAAGAGAAACAAAATGAATTTAAAATGTTCAAAACTGACATTCAAGATCTCTGTCAAAAGTGCATAGGAGCTCTGCAGTCAACAGAGGAATCCAATAACAGGTATCATATATCCCTTAAACACTTACAGGTAGAAATGACAGACCTTAAACAGCATCTGAAGGAAAAGGAAGAAGAATTAGATGAATTAACAGAGACTAACCTCCAAAATACTATTTTGATATCCCAGCTTAAAGAAGAGTTAAAACACAAAACCAGTCCAAATTATAGAACAGGGACAGGGAACCACTACAGATTTATATACACAGTCTAGATTATTACAGAGTTTACCACAGTGGAATGATAAAAAAGTCATATTTTATAACATGCTTACATTTGAAGAATGGGTGGCATATACAGCAGGATCTGATATATGGACAGATGCATTACTTAGATGTTTCTGGATTTTCATTCCCAAATGTTTTAAAACTTTCATACAATTAAAGCAAGATGATTATCAGTTAAACACTAAAGTAGGACGTATGACAGCCGTTTTAATGGCATTTACACAAGGGCAGCCTCTCACAGCCAAATTATTAGATAATTTTAAAATTACTATCACAGATAAATTAATGGAACAAAGTGATCATTTTGACTTGCATTTCAAATCATATATAAAAAAACAGACAGAGACATGGGAAAAAGAGACATACATAAACAGTTAATACATTGCTTCTTAGAACAAGTCAAAGGGGTTCCAGGGGATATTAAATGTATCTATGAAGAAAATTCTGATACCCTCACTGATTTGGTACAAAAACTAATGAGGGGACGGACTATGGCCGATGATGGGACTTTATACTCACACCATATCTTTGCATGTGAAGATAATAGTGAGCCATTTGAAGTAATTGGTGAAGTCAAAAACAGGGGAAGGCAAAGATGGTGTGACCAACCACCAGCTGAAAGAGCTGTGTCAGCACCACCAGCTCCTGCCTCTATGCAGTACCAGGATCAAGCACAGGTAATGAGCAAAAGGCACCAACATGCTTCTTTTGTAAATAAATAGGACACGTTAAGCAAAATTGTGATCATTACAAAGCCTGGCGCAAAAAGAAGGAAGAACAGGGAGTGTTTCCAAAAAGAGAGCAAACAAATTTACAAGAAAAGTCAGAAAAGCAGGATCATGTACAAAAACCTTACAATATTAGTAAAAACAGTTATAAGAGCCATCAATATACAGGAAAAGGGAAAGTATGCCCGGTAGATTTTCAAACAGTTTCACCTGTAAATCCGAAACATTTGATAGAACAGGCAGAAGGAATAGCTAGGCAACAGTTAAAAAAAGAGATTGAAAAACCTAAATATGTAGATCATTCAGACACAGAAGAAGATGACAAACAAAAACATGAGGTGTGTCATATTGCATTTGATAATAAAGGAGAGGATGAGTGGATTTCCTTACAATAGGGATGTGCCCCCTACTCTGTTATCTTTCCTGACTACCTTTAAAAGGGTCGAGATGGACGACCACTGATTGATATTTGGGTAGAGGGGTCACTGTGGAAAAATGTCTTAATAGACACAGGAGCAGCAGTATCTGTCACAAACAGACAGTTACCAGTAAATCCTATAAAAAGGTTTGCATTTCAGCATTTAATGGCACAGGATGCTATGCAGTGAGTAGCCAAAATGTGGACATAAAGTTTAGTCAAGAGGGACAAATATGGAAGGGTGCATTTTTAATGCATCCATCTTGCACAAATACCATTATTGGTATGGACATTCTAGGACCTTTAGGCATAGTAATTGATTTACCTAATGAAATTCTGTGGATGGGAGACAAACAACAAAGAGAGGAAGAGCAAAATACAGGTTGCTATGCAATCTCTACCTGACAAACCTGAAAAACCTACAGGCTATATAAATACAGACAGTGAGGATGTATGGAAGCATTTACAACAGCAATTCCCAAATCTATGGTCCAAGGGTCCCAGTGATTGTGGGAAACTAGAAAGCCCAGTAGGAATAGGAAGTGATCAGGACTATATACCACCTTTTCAAAAACAATATCCTATTCCTAGAGAAGCAGAAGAACATATGGAAAAATGTATTGCAGAATGGGAAAGAGAAGGGATTATACAAAAAGGCAACAGTCCTACAAATTCACCAATCTGGCCAGTTAAGAAAAAGATGGTAGTTATCGTCTTGTTATTGATTTACAAAAGGTTAAACAATATACCACTCCTAGAGCACACTTGATTCCAGGAGTCCCAGAGTTGGCTGCACATATTAAGCCACAAAGTAAGTGGTTTACAGTAATAGATTTAGCAAATGTTTTTTTTGCAGTGCCACTCAGGAAAAAAGATTGGCCAAGATTTGCCTTTACATTTAAAACCAGCAATATGTTATGACAAGGTTACCACAAGGGTTTCAAAACAGTCCAGTTATTTTTCATCAGACAGTAGGATCCATTCTACAGCATTTGGAAAAGGATGATTCAGTAATACATTACATTGATGATATTTTAATTCAGTCAGAAACAGTAGAGGAGCATGTACGGCTTCTTAAAAGAGTTTTTCATACTCTACAGCAAGCAGGGTTTAAGGTTAAAAGTGAAAAAATTCAGTTTATGACACAAAAAGTTAAGTTTCTAGGTACTATTATAAAACCAACAGGAAGATCTCCTTGCCCTGTACGTGTACAAGGCATTTTACAAATGGAAAAGCCACTGACTATAGCAGACTTACATAAATTCATGGGAATCATGAATTACAATAGGGAATTTATAGAGGATTATGCAGCCGTGGCTGCTCCCCTATACAAAATGTTACATGAACAAAAGAACTCCACCTTTTTAGAGTGGGGATCTCATGAAGAGGAGGCATTTTCACAGATAAAAATAAAACTAGCACAAGCTACAGAACTAATAGCGCCCACTCCAAGGTTACCATTTGTGTTACAAGCAGCAGCAGGGAAAAAAACACTGTCTGTGGTACTACTACAGGAATGGCCACATGGTAGTGACAATAGAATGGAAAAAACATTACCAGTCACTTTCTTTAGCAGAAAGATGACTCCAGTGGAATTGGGTTACCATCCATGTATACAGCAGTTATTAGCCATTTACTGGGGTATTAAACAAACTGAATATTTGACCGTATTTTCCAGCATTATAGTACAAACACCACATCAAGCTGTAAAAGCTTTGATAGACAGTTTTGAAATGAATAAAATTACAGATGGTATTAGTCAGGCAGTCTTTGCAAAATGGATGGCACTTTTTGGAATGAAAACTGTTACTATACAGACAGGGGATAAATACCATTTGTCAAACCATATGGGATATGAAGGAAAACAGCATAACTGTTTAGAAAAGATAATGTCACCTGAGGTGCAATTTTTAGCATCTGATTTTGATCACTTTAAGCCATCTATCTTTGTGGATGGAGCACGATATTGGGACCAAGGCAGATACTGGACAGGATTTGCCATAGTTCCAGAAGATCCACAATTGGGTTCTCCTGAACTAATCAAGTTACCAGGGCATATGTCAGCTCAAAGAGCTGAACTGGAGGCAGTATTGTATGTGCTAAAGTATTACAATCCTATTAACATTTTTTCAGATAGTGCTTATGTAGTAAATTCTTTAAGACTACATATGGAAACCTGGGTAAGACGAGGATTTGTGGATAGTGTAGGTAAACCATTACGGCATACTGAAGTATTAAAAGACATATATAAAGTTATAACAATGTCAAAACAACAAGGACAGTATAGCATCTTAAAAGTAAAAGCACATCAAAAGCCAACCAGTGAAACTTACAGATTAAATGTGTTAGCTGATACCTTGGCCAAACAAGCAGCACAAAATGGAAAAGAACTTCCAGAATATGAGTATGCCAATGTAGAAGTTAGTGTCTTAAAAGAGCTAGATAAAGAGTCAATAGAGAAAGACCTTGTAAATATACAAAAACAACAGGGCTTAAAAGAAGAAACCGATCAGTGCAGATTGGTAGGTATACCACCAAAGGAGTACTATGCATACACGACCTCCAAAGGGTTACAGTTGCCATATGTACCATTTCAGTTGGCACGCCAGTTGGTCAAGTTAAATCACCAAATACTGGGCCATATAGGAACTGATAAGTTATGGGCAGTTGTAAAAGAAAAGTATTGGAACCCAAATGTAAAAAGTATACAAACTGATTATAGAAGAATGTTTAATCTGTCTTCAGGTAAATGCTAAAAGCAAAAGGCCTCAGTTACATCGAGTACAGCCAGCGGATGGGCCATGGTATGCAGTTCAAATAGATTATGCAGGTCCATTACCAACAACAAAGGGAGGTTACAGATATCTACTAGTAGTAGTGGACGTCTTTTCAAAATGGGTAGAAGCAATTCCTACCAAAACCATGACAGTAAAGGCAACAGCAGAAGCCTTATGGAAAAATATTTTCTGTCATTGGGGATGGCCACGGGTTATAGAGTCAGACAATGGCCCACAGTTTGTTAGTGATCTCATTAAACAAATGTGTAATTTGTTAGGCATACAGCAAAGGTTTCATGTACCATACCATCCACAATCTAATGGCATTGTAGAACGATGAATCGGACGTTAAAAGAACGCCTAAAAAGGCATGCTTGGAAAAGGGCAATACATGGGTACATCATCTGCCTGGTATTTTAATGGGTATTCGAGCAACACCAAACAGCAAAACAGGTATTTCCCCATATGAAATAATGACAGGCCACAAAATGCCCATACAATTACCATTTGATCCAGATTTACCTAATGGTAGGCCCATGCTAGAAATTAGCAAACATCAGGAATGGCTAAAACAACTTACTAGTATATGTGACTATAATGCAAGGGAGCAAGCGTTCCATCTATGGAAAAAGGTGCCAATAATACCAGCTGAAGAAAACCTTCCCTGTGGAACCAAAGTATTGGTAAAAACATTCCAAATGGAAGGACCATGGGCTAGCAATTGGCAAGGCCCTTTTGAAGTAGTGGAACAAATTGGACCATTAGTGTACAAAATCAAAGGAAAAAGAAAAACAGAACAATGTTGGTACATAAAGATCAACTAAGAATGATAAAAAATAGTGAACAATGTAAATCTGATTAAATGTATTCTTTTGTAGGTTTCCAACAGAGAAAACCCTAATGAAATTGACATGGTTTAAAGTGCATCCTTTGGAAATCCAGTTTCGGATGACCAAAGGCAAAATGATTCAACAATGGAATTTCTATTTAAAGGATGTTTTTAAATTGATAATAGCTATTATACTAACTATTATTGTATTGCTTAGTATTAAATTATACTTACAACCTGTTAATCAAACTGTAAAGTTACATAAGAGAGAGAGTAAAGAAATGTGGAAAAATGAACAAGACTGGTCACCATCTTTTAACACTTTCTTAGCAAGACAATGTTGGTATGCAAAAAGCATGTATGTTTCTAATTGTTGGGTATGTAGTTTAATACCAAAAATAACAGGGGTAATGCCTCTAATACCTATTCCACTAAATTCTCTTAGTAGTTGGAGAGTATTAATAAATGAAACAGGAGATCAAGTTATAAATGGACAATTACGTAAAGCAAGAGTACAGTTATCTGCTATAGTACAGGGGATCACATGTTTTCAACAAAATGGAACTGTTCCAGTGGGTAATAGCAATTGTATTCAAACAATTGAAATGATAAATTTTCACAACCACATACCAGTACGTGGAGTATTTTCTCATGGTTTCCCTATTTTAATACCAATCAAGGGTCAGTTAATATTAAGTGACACAGCAGTATTTCACTTTTCACAAAATGACAAAAATGACTGTAAAACTAATATTACATGTTGGAGAAGTAAAACAGATAAAAACTTTACAGTTGTACATGATAAAACTCCTACTATGGGGCAAGTAAATGGCAGTCTGGTAAATAGCAGTGTTGCTCTATCAGATGGGTTATATTACATCTGTGGTAAATATGCTTATAAATGGTTACCAAAGGGATGGGATGGCACCTGTTATATAGGATTAGTGGTACCGGCATTCATTATGTAAAAGAGTTACCAAAAGGAAACATTAGGAATACAAAAAAGAAAAGGGATATATTACCTGTAATTGAAAGTCCAGAAAATCCAGTAGACACCTTAGATATGTCACGTATATATCATCAAAATCTTGATTATATTAAATTAAAAGATATGGATTTAGGAGATGATGTAATCTCTGGAGCAGGTATTTTCCCTTGGTACGGGGCTGCAAAAGCCATCTGGGAACTGAGAAAACTATCTAAACTAGTTGAGTTATTGGCAAATGCCACTTTCAATGCAGTCCTTGACATTACTGTCGAAATGACAGCAATACGAACTATGGTTTTGCAAAATCGAATGGCATTAGATTACATATTAGCATCACAAGGGGGTACATGTGCTTTAATAGGAGAACAGTGCTGTACATTTATTCCAGACAAAACAGAATCTGTAAAAGCACATTTAGAAGTGATTGCACAAGTGTCTCAACATACTAGAAAAAAATGGAATGATGACTGGAGTGAATGGTTTAGTAATCTATTTACAGGATGGACAGGAAAAATCACTGTATTTTTAATTTCTTTTATTGTTATTGTAATGCTTGGTTGCATATTATTTACATGTATTAAAGTCTGCTTAGCAAAAGCTAGTCAAGTTACTGTTGTTAATTGTCATAATGAAAAAGTATTACCAAATAATGCTGAATTTATTTCTCTAGTTTAAAATAAAAAGACGGAATTGTTAGAGTGTGCTCAACAATATACTAAGGTTGAAAGTAATTTTGCTGCAGTTATGCAACATAAATAATATATAAGATAAAGCTTGCTTAAATGTAGAAATAGAGTTTAGTAATATGTAATCAGCATCCATACTAAATTACCATGGCTTGGAAAAGGAATCTGCTGAATGGACATTTTTCCCTTACAGACTCAAAACAGGATGTATGCAAGAGCAAAAATACAAAATCTGCTTTTAAAGAATGGACATTTTTCCCTTACAGACTCAAAACAGGATGTATGCAAGAGCAAAAATACAAAATCTGCTTTTAAAGAATGGACATTTTTCCCTTACAGACTCAAAACAGGATGTATGCAAGAACAAAAATGCAAAATCTGCTTTTAAAGAACAATGACATGTTATTCTGCATGGAAAAACAGGATGGCACAAGAACAGATGTTTTTTTTATACAAAGATCCAAATAAAATACAGGATGTTCACACTGTCAGAAAAGCTGATCTCTGACAATGTGTTTTCTCAAAAATATGTTTTTCTTCATAAAACAGGATATGCTTATCAGCATTGACATAAGAACACATGTTTCTATACACAGATTCAAATAGAATACAGGACAATGTGTTTCCTCAAAAATATGTTTTTCTACATGGACATCAGGACACTGTTACAGGATATTCACACTGTCAGAAAAGCTGGTCTCTTACAAGACATTGTTAAACAAGGAAGTTTAGTATTGTTTCTACAGGATAAGCAATTCTCCAAAATATGTTTATGCATGACTAAAAAGAGTATATAAAGAGCTGTATAAATCCAGTTGTTTAGGGGTATGGTAGGAACACATTTGGTGTTCTGAGGTAAATGTTATATCTCTCACATCATCTGTACTATATGAGAAGTAAAGTTGGAACAGTACTTTTAAGCTGTAACGGGTTTCCATTTGGTTTATTATAAAAAGTTATTTGTTACTGCTCTCTAAAGTTGATGCTGCAAAGTATATTCTCTCATCAGTGTATATTCTGCAAGTTTCTGTATGCAACAGACTGTGAATGCAAATATAACTAGACTTTGAATTTTAGCAGAATCCAGCCAGCAAGACTGAGTGTCTTAAGAACACTTCAAATCCATCACACCAAGCAGTAAGCAGCTCCATGTAATTTTTTTCAGTGGTTAACTACTGTGACTATAGTGTATAGGGTCCTGGGTTCAAGACCTGCAAGGCTGTTTATTTTGTTGCTGGGCAGAACAAGGGCCATTGGATACAGAGTGATTAAGGCACTTTTAAGCAGTTGTAAGCGGGTTTGCATGGTTTTGCACAAGGGTAAGCACTGCTAACCTCTGGTTAATGATGCTTACAGAGAGTTAGCTTCAATATTGCTTAACCTGTGTGCGCATTGCTTACCCCCACACAAACAGGCTTAAACCCACTTACTAGTGCTTACATATGCTTACTCCCACTTACTACTACTTAACAGTGCTTACATGTGCTTACTACTGCTTACTTGTGCTTACCACTGCACGAATTAAGACTGTAATGTGTAATGGTTCTTGGGAAGGTGGGGGATTTGGAAGCTGTATGGAGTTATCATTCATTACACATTTTACCTTCCATTTGTATCCCTGATTCCTGTGTACATAAACTGTATGGGGCATATGTGATTATCTGTGGACTTTGCAACATTGTGACACTGACACCTCACATCTGCATTTAATGCAGTACTCCATTTCACAAATATATGTTATTTAGTAGGTTATGCAACTAAAAATATTGGTCATGATGTGATTTGACATGGAAAATGGAATGTACTGCAGTGGGATTCGAACCGAGAATGACTGCTTATAAGGCGAATGCTCTGCCCACTACACTATTGCTATACTGCTTCATTTGCATATATCTTCCTTTTTATCCTCGTCTGCCATTTAAGCTGAATTAAACAATAAAGACTGTTGAACTAGTGAAAACAACGAACTGGAAACAGTGGCTCCAATATGTAAACAGTCCTTAAGCGTATAAAAAGTTTGTTTGAACTGAAACGAGCACTCCAATACACAATACTGTCCAAAAATCCAAACTCAATGTGAAACGACACTTGCTTGTTAAAATGGAAGAACTCTTTATTTACCAAACATGAAGTTAAGCGCTTTTCGTCCCACAGGTTGTGGGACTTCTTCAGACAAACAGGACTAAAAGAACTGTAAAGTTTAGATGCAAGTTATGGCGCCAAAATATAAGCGCCGTTGCCAAGCAACTAACAACAAATAAAGCAGTAAACCTAGCAATACATTCAGTGCTTCTTTTTGAACCTATGTAACATGTATTGTGTTCATGAACAGTTCAGTAATAAAAGTATTCACTAGTAAAATCTTAATTAATTTCTATGAATAAGTGGTGCAATAGTAACAGAACTATCCACTACTGCAATTAATAGTTAACTTAAAATCAGCATAAATTCAAATAGTCGGACGATACATGGTGGTTATTTACAAACCACCTTGATCGACCTACTAATGAACACCAAGTGTACCAAAATATGCACATAACAATGTACTGACATATGCCATGTGTAGTATAAAAAACTGGCACAGGTATAACATGCGATCACATAAACTGGTATCGCTAATTCCTACGATCACACACATACCGGAAGTCAATTACCCAATATGTTTTTGTGTACTTACTATATAATATTCTACTTATGGCAAATAAATTAACATGTATTCAATAAATATAGCTTGCTCATTCATGCACGTAAGTAAACAAGATTTTTACTTATATAAAATAATATCGAACATCATAAATTATTATATTTGGTTATATTTTGTTCTTATTTATGTATATGATGAACGATAAAATGCATAAATATGCAAGACCCAACCAAACACTATTAAAACCAATATAAAAAAGTATTTTATGTGTATTGTGTATTGGAGTGCTCGCTTCAGTTCAAACAAACTTTTTATATGCTTAAGGACTATTTACATATTGGAGCCGCTGTTTCCAGTTCGTTGTTTTCACTAGTTCAACAGTCTTTATTGTTTGGTCAGTTTGTCAAGGCCGAAGACACGGCACCAGTTACAATTCCTGCATTAAGTGAGCAGCACGACCAGAGCACTCTAATATTGCCACTGTTTGAAACCCTGACAAAACAAGTAGAGGCACTCACTAAAAAAGTGGATGCCCTTTTTAACAGCAACAACAGTAAAGGTATGATACCACCTACATGTCCATGTGACAACGTAGTATTAAATACTGTGACTGCTGAGCTCAACCTTAATACATCAAACACAAATGGACCAACAGAATGCAGGTGAAAGTAATAGACTTATCAATGGCTGTAATCAATCCAAAGGGCTTATTGGAGCACCCAACTTGACCGAATGGTTATCAGAACCACTTACATTTCAAACTCCATCTGGTAGTGGAAACAGGGGGTAACTGGCCAAGGATCCTACAGACATTTCTTCACTACTTAAACAATTTGATCAATATTTAGTAAAATACAAGAAGCTGCAAACTGAAATAGCATATTTTCGTGAATGTCTCAGTGAGGGTATAGTGCCAAAAGGTTTACGCTCTTGGCAATACCCCACTGGATTAGTTGATGGTTCATGTTTTCACCAATAATTGATTAAATTGTTTAATAAACATGGTTGTGAACTGTTGGAGATGATATGCAAACACTATCAAATACAGGCTACAGAAATCATGCAGGCAGCAACCAGTTTAAATGAAACTATTCAACAACATACAAACTTTGTTTGGTATCAGTATGATTATGACAGAATTTTTTTCAGTATTGATCAGTATATAAATAAAATTAAAGAAGGGAAGTTTAAGAAATTGAATCGGGACAGAGCAGCATACAGTAGCGGAACAGCGTATCCGAGACCTCCCCCCTCCCAGGTAAAAAGTAATCAAGTTTCAACATATATTCATCAGGACAATAATACCGAAGAGGATGACTTTGGTACTGATGATACTTTGAACAATTATAGTAGTAATAATTCAAACTCTTTGCCACAACACATTAATGACAATAATGTTCCTGGTGGGTTGACCCAAGTAGGGACGCCCCCAAAGTCCATCAAATTTTCGGATGGGGGCCTCACATTACAACTTAAGGAAGACCACTTATTACGGCAACAATTACGCGAACAGGAACAATATCAATACTCGAGGAAGGAGGGGGAGGTAAGTTTGGATGTCATCAATCAATTAACTATACTTTACAATTCAACTAAAGACTTCAGAATTTTTAATTTTAGTTCAGTTAACATAGAACCAGATGTTATTGAGTTAATAGCTCGTGGCACTACCTTTGTTCCTACTAATCAAGCTAATTTGGTCAAAACTATTATTGACCTCAAACTATTTTTAAGGAAATTGAATTTAACGATGTATTTTGGTAGTGAAAATATAGAAACCAACACTTTGCATATTTCTAGTACATTTATACCACTCATGCATCCTGTACTGAATTTATTTGAACAAATGTGTGAGAATGATTTCAGAAACATGTTATATTTGAATGCGAAGAATATTGTAACTTCTAACATCACTAATGCTGAAAGGATATCTTTGCAGTTATTAAAAGAAACGGGTGTTAGATTTTTACAAACGGACAAGGGTGGTGGTTTGGTTATTATGACTCAACAACAGTATGTTGGGAAAATGTTGTCTACACTTAATAATGTAGCATATGAAGTATCATCTAAGAATGAATTAAACCAAGCATATCATATTATAAAGTCCTTATACAATGATTTTTTCATTGAGGGAAGGATTGATTTGACCACCTTAAATTATTTAACCATGCTTACACCTAGAATACCTATCCTCTTTGGTATACCTAAGATACATAAATCTTTGATCAATCCACCTATGAGACCATTAGTTGATGCACGTAACAGTATGACATATCCTTGAGCCAAAATGATAGATACAATTCTGAAAAAATATGTATCCAAAGAAAAAGCTATATGTAAGGATTCGTGGTCATTTTTACATGATATCAACAACTCTGAGTTTAGTGACACACTCAATTTTTTAACGGTAGATGTAAAAGATTTATACACTTGTATACCACACACTGAAGGCATAGAATGTGTAAGTTTTATTTTAAGGAAACATGGTGCTCCGCAGACTGAAGTGAAACTAATAGGGGAAATGTTAGACATTGTCTTGTCCTATAATTTTTTTACTTTTGACAACAAGATTTACTTGCAGAAAATAGGTGTGGCCATGGGGTCGCCATGTGGGGGTACTTTTCGAACCTGGTCATGGCCTATTGGGAACAAGAGCTAGCAAGTAGGGACATCAATATTATGAATAAAATCCAATATTATACACGATTTTTGGACATTTTTATCCTATTAGAAGGTAATGAGATTCTAGCAACTGAATTAGTATCATTATTTAATTCTAGTTCTGATTTTCTAGCCTTCACTTCTACATATAGCAATAATAGGATAACTTATTTGGATGTCGATTTACGTAAAGATCTAACTAACAAGGTTTTCTATGCTAACATACATAGAAAAGAAAAGTATTCCAATACATTTTTACATTATAGTAGTAGTCTTCCTTCTTATCAGAAGAAATCTGTAATTAAAGGTCAATTAGTACGTGCAGCTCGAATGGTCTCTAGGAATAACGACTTCCACAAGGAATGCAAGCTTTTAGGAACTATGTTCATGAGTAGAGGTTACTCCAAACAATTTGTGAATAATTTGATCCAAGAAGTAACCACTAAAAGAGAAACAGGTATGTATCAACCCATTCTTAGTGCTACTACACAACAGGTAGATATCGTTCGTACTACGGATCTTTCATCAATGAAATTAGCTTTTATCACCCCCTTTAGCTCAGATAGTGACATTATTAGCTTAATTATGAACAAAAATTGGAACATCACTACTAATGACAGGGTCATCAATAAAAAACTCCCATCTAAACCAAAAATAGTATGGAAAAAATGGAGAAATCTTAAACAAATTACACAAAGTAACATTAGGACATTGTCATGGCAGACAGGTATGTTCCATTGTAACATGTGTAAATATTGTTCATATATGAACACAGGAGAAAGCTTTAATATCAGGAATATCACGTATCATGTAAAACACAAATTTAATTGTTCATCATCAGGAGTAGTATACCTTGCTCAGTGTCAACTATGCCCTGCCTTTTACTTTGGGAAGACAGACAGGAGATTGCGTGAGTGGGTATACGAGCACCTGTATGCTATTAAGAAAAATAAAACAGATAATGCATTAGCTAAGCATGTTGTTGAAAATAGTAACCACACTTTTTTGTTCAGAGCAGTTGATACCATAATACCAGATAGTCGTGAAGGGCCTAATCAAGTATTATTGGAAGTGTTGGAATTGTATTGGCAGATACGTTGTTTTGCTAATGCTCCCCCCAGATTGAATGAAATATGTTCCCTATACCCTATTTTGAAGTTAAAGAGTTTGTGTCGTTGAAACACTCCTTTCACAGTATTTAATATCTTGACACTTCAGGTTAGATACGGTTTTCAGCATAAAATTACTAGATATTTAATTTGGACACGTATATTTGTTGCAATAGTTGTTTGATCTATCTTGGCACCAGTTATTGTACTGTCTTTGTATAACAAAGACATTGAGTATAGGAAATATTTTAATTTAGTATATATTGTTATGCTAATGTAGGACAAAGTATAAGTTTATTACTACTGTACACATAAAATATTTTTTTATATTGGTTTTAATAGTGTTCGGTTGGGTCTTGCATATTTATGCATTTTATCGTTCATCATATACATAAATAAGAACAAAATATAACCAAATATAATAATTTATGATGTTCGATATTGTTTTATATAAGTAAAAATCTTGTTTACTTACGTGCATGAATGAGCAGTCTATATTTATTGAATACATGTTAATTTATTTGCCATAAGTAGAATATTATATAGTTAGTACACACAAACATATTGGGTAATTGACTTCCAGTACGTGTGTGATCATAGGAATTAGCGATCCCAGTTTATGTGATCGCATGTTATACCTGTGCCAGTTTTTTATACTATACATGGCATATGTCAGTACATTGTTATGTACATATTTTGGTACACTTGGTGTTCATTAGTAGGTCGATCAAGGTGGTTTGTAAATAACCACCATGTATCGTCTGACTATTTGAATTTATGCTGATTTTAAGTTAACTATTAATTGCAATAGTGGATAGTTCTGTTACTATTGCTCCACTTATTCATAGAAATTAATTAAGATTTTACTAGTGAATACTTTTATTACTGAACTGTTCATGAACGCAATACATGTTACATAGGTTCAAAAAGAAGCACTGAATGTATTCCTAGGTTTACTGCTTTATTTGTTGTTAGTTGCTTGGCAACGGCGCTTGTATTTTGGTGCCATAACTTGCATTTAAACTTTACAGTTCTTTCAGTTCTGTTTGTCTGAAGAAGTCCCACAACCTGTGGGACGAAAAGCGCTTAACTTCATGTTTGGTAAATAAAGTGTTCTTCCCTTTTTAACAAGCAAGTGTCGTTTCACATTGATTTTGGATTTTTGGACAGTATTGTGTATTGGAGTGCTCGTTTCAGTTCAAATGAACTTTTTATACACTTAAGGACTGTTTACATATTGGAGCCGCCGATTTAAACTGAATTACCCATAGCTAAGCAATGGGCAAACCCATGCACCTATTGTTAAATTTAATCTGTTTCATAAAAAAAAAAAAAAAAAAAAGAAAGGATCTGTATATTGCTTGTGTTTACTATTGCTCTTGTACACGTGGGGGGATGTTGTGGGGTATGCAGACACCTATGAGCGGTCTCACTCATTCTTTTAGAGCTTTCTGCTGTTCTTCATTGCAGGGGCATGTATATTCTGGGAGTTCTGCTCTCAGACACACCCCCTGCACTCTTACATGGTCCATGTAAGATTAGGACTCAGGCAGCGGAAGTTCATTAATATGCATGGCGCGTTGCAGTCCTGCTCCTAAATGGCCACTTCCGTGCAGGACTAAGCTAGTCCTGCATGGAAGATTATTAAATCCAGGGGAATGTGTCGCATAACGACCCAGGACCACAGTACCATGTGTATAGAATGTGTGCAACGATGTATGTTCAGACTTGCAACAATATACATTTATGAGCACAGCTGATAGCTCTGCTAATGACTATGGAACAAACTCCCTACTATTTTCATGTTACAAATGGGAAGGAAATGAGTGCATACAGTAGGTAGAATGGAAAAAGACAAAGGTTAGAAGCACACAGAAGGTCAAGGGGAATGGAAGAGCAGTATGGGATAGAGAAGCTAGGATATGATTTGTGGGACAGGTGCCCGATTTTTATATTTTCAAGAAGGGCAGAGGGAGAAGAAGGATAAGGAAGATGTGGGCAGGAAAGATACTGTAAAGGATGGCAGCAGGAGCAGACAAAGACCCCCAAAGCTCTAAAGCTCGCTTTAGAGCTGTTTTAAAAAGGGTTTGGGATCGATCTAACACTAAGTGGTTGTTTATTCCAGGCATTTGCCACTGAGTATTTATAGAGGTGTTTGCCAATATTTTTGTTAGGCACATATACTTGCAGAAGATGTTGCTCAGAGCTAAGGAAGGCATGGTTGGGAGTGTAGGGATGGATGAGGGAAGCGAGAGAGAAGCAGGAGGAGAGTTCATGTAAGACAGAATGAGTCATGAGAAGCATTGGTAGTAGGATTTGGTGATGAAATTACAACCAATGCAAGTTTTTCAAGGCTAGGCAGTAGTGAGACTGGTAAGGGTGATTGAAGACAAATCTTGGAATTTTATTATAGGTGAGTTCCAATTTAGACAGAAAGTTGGATTGTAGATATGTAAGAATATGGTCTGCATAGAATAGGGTGGGGAGTAGGAAAGCTTGTGCAAGGGGGAGCCTAGAAGCATTTGTGAGGGATTTTTTATGTATGTATATCAGGCCTAACTTTTGACCAGTCTTTTTAATGCACTGCTAAATATGGAGATTGAACTTTAGCTGGTCATCGATAATAACTCCTAGAAGTTTTCTGTGAGGTTCAACCAGGGTTGCCAAACATACCTATTTGAGCGGGACTGTCCCGAGATGAGCAGCCCAATCCCGAGTCCTGCACTGCCGGTTAAAATCCTGGTGAAACAGCCTCCACTTTGTTGGGGTTTTTTTTGATTGGCCTGTATGCAATCAAAAAATCTCAAAGCGGAGTAACTTCTATTTAATGCAGAACTGCCTGATGTTCTGCATGAAGGACCTTTTTTTTTTTGTTTTCTCTTTTTTGGTCCCTACCTGTCCCTTTACAAATCTGGCAACCCTGGCTTCAACAGAGATAATAGTGTTGTTTAGGGAGGAGGCAGTAAAGGTAGCTTTATGATGTTGGAGAGATTTAGGGAGGAATAGGAGAAGTTTAGCTTTCTTAGGGTTAAGTAGGAGTTGGTTGGAAGTTAGCCATTTCTGACTGAGTGTAGAGACTCTTGGATGAGGGTGTAAAGATGGGAGATATTGTCAGAGCAGAGATGATTGTGGAATTATCAGCATATTGTACGACTGTGGTATTGTCTGGAACAATTTGAAGAGGTCCTGATGACCAAAGATGATTCAGATAGTTGAGTGCTTTGATCGGGGCAAGTACTTCTTTTATATTTATGTGCTTGCATCTGTTGGTGTCCCACACAGCTTACACTTTTATCCATCCTGAAACTGGTCCCCAAGTAAAGTCCAAGACATCTGTGGTGACTGACTGCTTTGGAACTGGTAGGGGAAAAGGGGAGACCCAGGTTTAAGAATATTTGCTATCTCTACCAAGTGATTTCTGTTCTGTCAGACCTCAGCACTGACATTTGAAAAAACAAAGGATGTTGGTGCTGGGTCCAGCGGAACTACAGATACCATTGTGTCTTTCTCATGTGGAGTCTTACCACGGGAATCATGAGACTCATAGATGCCATGAGACCCAAAGTCCTGAGGTATCCCCTCACAGTGACTGATATCTTAGTGGAAAACCTTAGAAATAGATCTAGGTAAAGATTTATTTTTCCTGTGGAAGAAAAGCTGTTTGAAGTGAGTTGTCTAGATGAGACCCCAGGAACACAATCGTGTTTTGGAGACAATGAAGACTTTTGAATGTTCTCATGGAATCCCAGCTTGTTTAAGAGATCTCTTATCCAAGTGAGAGATTCCTGACACTTTGAAAAAGACTCTGAAAACATAAACAAGTCATCTAAATATGGAAAATATGGATACCCTGTAGTCTGCAGTCAGCTATAACTGGAGATAGACACTTTGTGAACACTCTTGGTGCAGTGGATAACCCAAAGGGCAAGGCAGAGAACGGATAATGTGATCCAGACACACAAAACCTTAAGAAGCACCAAGTCTGGATGAATTGGGATGTGATGATTAGCATCTTTTCTATCTAGTGTTGGCAGGAAACTTGAATGAGGAAGAAGAAGTAACAGGATATAAACATTCCCACTATCCCTGTTACCAGCGTGGAGGGTATGGGCATCCAGAGGCAATGAAGAATTTGGCTCATGTTTACTGACAACCAGTTAATTCTCAAACAAACAGATATGGTATGTGAGAGATGTATTTACACAATGTCACTGGAGGCAAATCTCTCTCATAATAGTATTCCTAATGTCAATATGGTTGTCAGTAGTACACAGGCAGAACCCATCACACACAATTCAAAGCAGACCTATAGACCCACATATGCTGAGGCACTTAAATGTAACCTTTCAAAATCTCAGATACCTCCTAGACAAAGTATTTATTTTATTTATTAATTTAAAATATGTTTACTGGGAAAGTCTGACCAGGTGTAATCCCATTTTCAGGGGAGGCCTGGGGAGAAAAGCTCCAACATTCAAAATAGACTAAAAAGTTTGCATGAGAACAATATTACAAAGACAAGTTGCTCCATATACAAATAATAATCTTAATAACAATAGTTAAAGGAGAACAAATTATTTCCAGTGTATATATAGGAATGTAACAGTTTGAGTAAAATACAAATAGACATAGTAGCATTTTGTCAGGTTTAAAGTGCCATTGGATAGAAGTGGAAATAGAAAGTTAAGAATAAGCAGAGATAAGCAGAAGAAGTGTATCCTTTTGTCAGGCAGAAAGTTCAAAATACAGGTTTAAGGTAGAACAATACTAAGAAATTATGGGTAAAGTACTTATAGAGACTAGAAGAATGTTTTGCCTATAGGAGCTGCTTTATTTGAGAGATAAAGTTATGAATATTGATGGGGAATATTATAGCTGGTAGGATAGTAGTTAAGAGTGAAGGAATTCAGGAATATGGTGATTTCAGAAATAGTTAATAGATTCTTGGAGTGTGTTAAAGTAATAGGAAGGAAATGTTATAACTGAGGATGGTAGAAAGTAAAAAAGAGAAAAGTGTGTTTTATCCTGGAGAATTACATAAGCAAAGCCAATTTGTCAGTTGGTCTTTGAGCATTTTTAAGTGGGTGATATTAGTTAAAGATCTTAGTTCAAGAGGTAGGGATTTCCAGATTTTGGCTATATAACAAAGAGTAGAGAGCATCGCCTGGGGAATTTGTAGATCTGGTAACTTCTATTAAGGATTTGTTGGTACAGCGTAATATTCTTAGGTTAGAATAAGGTTCCAATAGTTTTGTAGGATAGGTGTTTTTCCTGGTTGGTTAAGTAATTTGTTTGCCATTGCCAGGTGGTTGTAGTGAAGAAGGTGTGAGAATTCTATCCAAGATAACTTTTAAGTACAAGTCAGTGGTGTGTTCTGTATGGGGAGTCAGCGGCAAATTTTGCTATTTTGTTATAACATGTTTCTAGTTTACCTAGGTCAGATTTTCTGAGATTCATGAGTATGGGTGAGACATAAAGAAGTGCTGTGAGTAGGTGAGTTCTTGCAATGGCTACGCTGGTATTGTTGGTTAAGAAATGTTTTTATACAGAGTACGCACTTTTGTGCACTTTCTTAATAGTTAGAGATATGTGTTGGTCGAATCTCATGTTGTGATCAGTGATGACACCTAGAAGTTTGGTCTGTGTAATGGGTTCAATTGTTGTGTTACTTGCAGCAATTATGGAAACGTTGGGTCGGGGGGGGGGGGCAGTGGCCCTATTAGGTTGGAAGATTATTAGCTTGGTTTTATTAGGGTTGAGTATAAGTTGTGAATTGGAAAGCCATGCTTCCACTGCTGTGAATGATGTTTGTGTTTTTTCTTGTAGTTCTTGAAGGGTGTTGGCTGCACATATCAGCATGGAGTCATGTGCATATTGGACTAAAGTAGCTAGAGAAGTAGCTGTGTTGAAATTATTGGTGAAGATATTGAAAAGAAGGGGACCAAGAATGGACACTTGCGGTACCCTTAATGTGACTGGCAATAGTGATGAGATGTCGTGTGACCACCTTACTGCTTGGTGTCAGTCTGTTAGGTAGCTTTGGGACCAAGTGAGGGCAGTTGAGCTAAGATTTAGGCTGGAGAGGACTGTTAAAAGGTTTGATGACAGACTGGTTGAGCTAAGATTTAGGCTGGAGAGGACTGTTAGAAGTTTTTATGATAGACTGGTTGAGCTAAGATTTAGGCTGGAGAGGACTGTTAGAAGGTTTTATGACAGACCGGTTGAGCTAAGATTTAGGCTGGAGAGGACGGTTGGAAGTTTTTATGACAGACCGGTTGAGCTAAGATTTAGGCTGGAGAAGACGGTTAGAAGTTTTTATGACAGACCATACCAAAGGCTTTGTACATGTGCAGGAAGCCTGACGAGACTATGTTGCCTTCACTCCTGTGTCGGTTAATTGTATTAGTGAAGCTCAGGAGGGCAGTAGTTGTACTATGATTAGGTCTGAAACCATGTTGGCAGCTAGATAGTAGACTACTGTCTAAGAGGTGGTGCATTGGTTGAGAATGTCTGCATCTTTCTAGGATTTTTGACAGAAAAGATAATATAGCAATACATCTGTAATTAGATAGTGGAGGGGGATTATATAAGAAATTTTCCACAGGTGTGGGACTTGGTGTTCAGTGATAGATCTATTGATTAGAATTGATACCGGGTAGGCTATAGCATCAGCTGACATCTTGAGGTATTTTTTTGGGAGGTTGTCAGCTATAATGGTTGTTGGTTTCAATTGTTTAATCAATTGTTTATGGTCTTTGTCGAAACTGGATTGAAGGAGAAGGCAGTCTTATTCCTACTTCTAATAATGGTGAAGTCTATGGTGGGGGACAGTTATTTTTGGATATTGCTAGGATACTCTCAGTCAAATATTTGTTACATTGTTTGGTAGTTGTGCCCAAGTTTGGGGTGGTTTTGGGGGATGGAGAAGATGCCTGCCTGGGGTGTAGGATAGTTTTGATAGTTGACCAGAATTTTTGTGTTTTTTTTTTTATGTGTAATTTGCATACTAGTGTAGTAATGTTTTTTATCTAGCTTGATTTGACTTGTGCTTTTGTTTCGCAGTTGCTGGTATGTTAGTCAGTTTTATAGAGATTTAATGGTGTTCCATTGTTCCCAGGCTTTATCTCTAACTTTAAAAGATTTTTAGTACACATAACAAATGCACTCAACAGTCCTGAATGCACTCTTTCAAAGCAATACCCACATTAACACATACAGCCACATCACATGGAACCTCTACTTTTAAGCCCATAAGGCAAGCCACCACACAATCCAACATTCTGGTCATTGGAAACTCTATTGTGAGACACACTGATGTGCCTCTCATCAGGCTTAGTAAGGGGAAAGTTATGGTCAGTTGCTTATCATTAGCTGGGATCCACCACAGTATGCACGCACTCAGGTCATTGGACCATAAGTACCAGTATGACTCAGTCATAGTCCATGTGGGTTTAAATGACCTGAGACATACCTCCCTATACTATATGAAGAGAGACATCATGGAGCTCTTAGAATATGTATCCCAGACTGGTATGAGCCTAGCACTAAGCAGCATTTTAGCTTTTCCAAGGATGATGCCATAATATGAACAAAAGATGACTGACTTTAATAATTGGTTTAGGGGCTGCAATATTTGCCAACAGACTACCCTGCTTTGCAGGGATGGTCTGCACTTCTCCCATTTAGGATTTTGAATATTAGGTAAAACATTATCTTCCCCCATAGTGCCTTTTTTAGGCAATGCTAAACTGAAAGCACCTCCTACATAGCAAATCAAAACCAAGAAAATTGAAAGGTATTACTGTTCAGTGCTAGGAGTCTAAACAAAAAACTCCACTCTCTAGAAGCTCATTACCCTAGAGAATGCTGACATCTGTGCAGTCACTGAGACACAGTTTAAAGCTGCGGAGAGCAGACCGACAGTGCAAGGTTTAATACCTTCCACACACTTAGACCAGCTCTTACACAGACAGGGACTAAAGGTGGAGGTGTCTTGTTTTACATCAAAAATAAATATACCTCAAAGCTGGTCAAACAGGACAATGCACTTAAGCTACTCCATGTTCGAATTACTACAGGCAAAATCCAATACCATTTCCTTGCAAGATATAAGTCCCCCTCTGTGCCCCAGCAAACCCATACCATGTATTTAAACTTATTGGAAACACTCAGCATCCAACCCAATACCATATTTATGGGTGACTTTAATTACCCCACTCTTAACTGAGAATCCTATACAATACCAAATGTACAGATACAGAGATCACTGGACTTTGTAAACACAAACTCCCTGGACCAGATTGTCAATACACCAACCAGGGGTGCAACCATACTGGATCTGGTCCTCACTTATATGAGAGAGTGCTGCACATCCCCTACTGTAATGCTTTCCCTGGTAAGGTCAGACCACAAAATGGTCTCCTTTGAAGAAAAATAAAACCTGGACCCACAGCTAACCCTGGAATATTCAGGAACTATTCTAAGGCTAACTTTCTGCTATTAAGTGATAACCAGACAAAATTTCAAGCCCCCATAAACCTTGAGAACACTGCTGCCTATACATAACTATTCATAGAAACCCTATACAAGCATGTTAATAGCTGCATAGAGGCAGCTGTACCCACCAGGAAGAAATACATAACCAACTCAAAAACAAGCCACCCTGATGGAATCACAAAATCAATAGGCTGTATAACAGGAGGAAGAAAACCATGGCAAAAATTAGGAGATGCAGCATCCAGCAGGATAAAATCACTCTCATCAAACTAAACAAACAAGTCAGAGAACAAATAAAGTCTACCAAAGCCAAATATGAGGTAAATTTGGCCTCCCAGGCCAAGGGCAACCACAAGGCATTGTTTAGCTATGTCTGCAACCTCAAAGGCAATGCACAATTGTGTGCAGAGCTCGTTGTAAATGGAGCCACCTATATTCATAGGTTCATAGGTTCATAGGTAGGTACTAGGCTATCTGCCCAAGGGCATTTATAAGCCTAGCCAGAATGTGTTGGCTTTCATCTCCCTAAATTAGTTTCCTGGGCCTCTGTCTAGCAGGGCCACTGAAGTGATCCCAGGGATAAGTTTACGATTTCCCATCCACTCGTCAAGATTCCTCTTGAAGAGAGTCAGCGAGGGGCTCTGCCTAACATAAACTGGGATTCTATTCCAGAGCGAGGGAAGTCTCTGGGACAGGAATCTATCCCTCCTGCATGTCCTGTTTATTGTTGTGCTGAGGTTTAATTCACTGGAGCATGTGGCTCTAAGAGATTTGGTTTTCTTGAGGTGGAGCATGTCCATTAATTCCGGGTTGGACATGACCTTATACGTCAGGGAGAGATCACCTCTGAGCAGGTGGTAAGCAACCGAGTAGAGCTGGAGTTTCTTTAGTTGAGCTGCATAGGGCATCTCTTTGAGACCGATGATCCTCTTAGTGAGGTACTTCTGTGGTCTTTCCAGCTGTTGCAGGTGTTGAGTAAGGTACATAGCGAATGGGGCATTGTACTCTATT
This sequence comes from Protopterus annectens, assembly GCF_019279795.1. Classification (NCBI taxonomy): domain Eukaryota; kingdom Metazoa; phylum Chordata; order Ceratodontiformes; family Protopteridae; genus Protopterus; species Protopterus annectens. The sequence continues at coordinate 93,471,269 of NC_056725.1, forward strand.
ATGGGCCTAATGAGTGATGAGTAGAGGGGCACAATGGCCTCTCTTGATCTAGAGGTGAACCCTTTCGTGATTAGGTGGGCTACATAGAAGGAATTTCTAACCACTTTGGCAATGTGATTATCAAAGGAAAGGATGCTATCCACCTGGGGTCCCCAGGTCCCTAATTACATTTTCTGTACCTAGTGGATTACCACATATGTGGTAATTCATGGGCACTTTGTTTTTTCCACAGGGGATGACTATGCATTTTTTTGGCATTCAGCTTGAGGCCATGGTTTTGACACCAGGTATCTGTCTCTGTAAGATCCTTCTGGAGGATGTCTGTGTCAGCCGGAGAGTTGATTATGGCCCCCAGTTTTCAGTCATCTGCGAACTTGGTCGGCCATAGTCCTCCTTTGCTTGCCTGTACCTCAGAGAAGTATATACCGAACAGGAGGGATCCCAGGACTGAGCCCTGTGGGACGTCACTTGTAACTGGTTTGGAGTCGGACATGGCACCTGCAACTCTGACCATGTGTGTTTTATCCGTGAGCCAGTTGGCCACCCATCTCATGACATAGGGGTTAATGTTCAAGCTGGTGAGCTTGTCTATGATGCCAGAGTGGGGAATGGTGTTGAAGGCCTTAGTGAGGTCCAGGTAGGCTGTGTGGACTACCTTCCCTTCATCTATGGCCTTGGTAACTGTTTCAAAGAAGTCAACTAGGTTTAGGAGGCAGGATCTGCCTTTAACAAAGCTGAACTGGGTAGGGTCCAGTGTCTGGAGGTTCCCAATGTCTCTGTTTATGAGTTCCATGATTATTCACTCCATAGCTTTGCAGACCAGGCTAGTCAGGCTTATAGGGCGATAGTTCCCAGGCTCTGTTGTGGCACCACCTTTGTGGAGCAGGATGACTGTTGCTGTACGCCATTCTTTGAGTACATAGCCTGTGGTAAGGCTGAGTCTGAACAGTGAATTTAGGTGAGGGTTTAGTTCCTTTTGGAGCTTGTGTACGACGCAGCCTAGGACACCATCCAGTCCCATTGATGCTGTGTTCTTAGCTTTGGAGATGGCTGTTTTTACCTGCATGTCAATGATGTCTGGGGCTCTGCATTCTTCTGGGATGGACACAGGCCCTTTTGGGGGTGGGGGGGTGAAGTTTGCACTGAACTTGTCAGCCACGATGTTGGCAATGTCAGTTGGTCCAGTGTATTTTTTGCCATTTTGCACTAGCTCAGAGCATATCTGAAAGTTGCCACCTAGATTTTCTGACATAGCTAAAGAAGGCTTTGTGGTTATCTTTAGAGTCCTTGGCAATTTTTCTTTCGAAACTGGCCTTGGATGATTTTATGAGGGATCGTAGTTTCTTGCTGGTATTGATCAGTGATGCCTTTCCTTTTTGGGATTTTGCTCTATTATGTAGTAGTTTCCTCCTTCTGTTGTATAGCTTATTTATGGCCAAGGACCACCAGACGGGTTTCCTCTTTTTGGAGGAGTGAGTCTTGGTTTTACTTGGGATGGCTGGATCCATGCATCCCTGTAGATGCTCATATAATGCACTTGTAAAGGATTCTGCGGTTTGGGTAGCATTATCCTTTAGCAAGGGGGCTGTGAAACTTTCTACCTCAGTCTTGAGAAGTGTGACTTTGCTTTTGAAAAGTTTTTCACAGTGGTTTCCTTGACTGGGGGTGGGGTCAGGATGTGGATGTCCAGTGTGATTAGTTTATGATCTGATCTTACCAGTGAGGGGTTTACCTCTGGTGTGGAGCACTGATCCCCCATGTTGATGATGATTAGGTCCAGTATGTTGTTACCTCTAGTGGGCATGATGACCAGCTGTTCCAGGGTGTTTGAGTTTATAAACTCTAGGAAGTGTTGGGCAAAGGAGTGTTTACTTGAGTAATTCTCCCAGTCAATGTTTGGGTAGTTGAAATCTCCCAATATCATGGTGTTTGGTAGGACCTTTATATTTTCCAGTGTTCTCAGGAATGCTGAGTGGGGGTCCTGAGACAAGGTTGGTGATCTGTAGCAGGTTACGATCTGAAAAGCACCCTTTCCCACTGTTAGTTTCACATGGATGGTCTCCAAGGCCTCGTGCTGTGCTACTAACCTGGAGGTGTGGGTATCCTTTATGAAAATGGATACACCCCCTCCTTTTGTATTTCGGTCCGGGTTCTGGGGCCTAAAGTTATGGTATGAGTTGTAGCCTGGTAGTGCTGGGGTGCTCTCTGGAGCTTTGAACCAGATTTCTGTTACTGCACAGATATCAATTTGCTCCATGCTAAGGAGTGTCTCGAGTGCATGCATTTTGAGGTTTAGACTTCTGGCATTGAGTAGCATTACCCTCAGTTTTTGGTTTCTTGTGTTGTTTATGGAAGAGGGTTTGTCTTTTGAGCCTTGCCTAAAAAAGGCACTATGGGGATGGCAAGAGTCTTAGCCAGTATTCGAATGCCTAAGAGCGACAGGTGCAAGCCATCTCTGGCGAATCAGCGTGGCTTGTCGAGCATGTCGTCCCAGGCTGGCAGACACTAGATCCCCTTTGAATGACACCAATAGTTTAGCCAATTGTTAAAACTGATAATTTTTTCCTCGTATTGTGACATCATTCTTGGTGAGGGCAAGATGCTACTCAGGCTCAGGGTCATACCGGCCTGGGCTACATGGTCAGAGAGCTCCTCTATGTCTCTTTTCATGTAGTCCAGGCAGGTACATCTCAGGTTGTTCACACCAACATGTACAATGACAGAGTCATATTTGTACTTGTTTGAGCCAGAGATGTAGAAAACTTCCTGGCCATCAAATTCAGCTCCATCTTTACCCCTCTCTCCCTCTCAATCTTCCTTCAAGAACTACCATCAAATTTAACTCCCTGCTATCAGTAGGGAACACGTCCTTTAATGCTCCCTGTAAGACCAAGAACACTGCATCAATGGGCCCAGACAATATCCCAGGATGCCTTCTAAATAGCATAAAACATGATCTTTCAAGGCCTATGGAATTGCTATTTAACTGTAGCCTCCAAACAGGCTTCATGCCTTATGAATGGAGAACAGCAACAGTCATCCCTCTGCACAAAGGCGGGCCATCTACAGACCCTGGAAACTACAGACCCATAAGTCTCACAAGTCTTATATGCAAAGCCATGGAAAAACTATCATGGAAATTATCAATAATGATATTGTAAACCTCCAGACACTGGACCCAACCCAGTTTGGTTTCATCAAGGGCAAGTCACGCCTACTCAACCTGGTGGACTTCTTTGAGAAGGTCACCAAAGCAATGGATGAGGGAAAAATGGCTCACACTGCCTACCTTGACCTGGCCAAGGCATTTGACACAATATCCCACTCGAGCATTGTTGACAAACTCATGAGGTTAGATACAAACCAGTATGTCACCCAGTGGATAGCCAAATGGCTCACAGACAGGACCAAGGAAGTTAGAATTGAGGAATCCACCTCTACAAGGAAGCTGTTCACAAGTGGAGTCCCTCAGGGATCATTCCTTGGACCGCTCCTTTTTGGCATTTACTTCTCTGAAGTCAAGACCAATGTCATTGGTCTCTGGCTGACTAAATTTGCAGACAATTGCAAATTAGGAGCTGTCATTGAATCTCACACTGACACAAATGTTCTCCAGGAAGGACTGTCACAGACCAACAACCAGTGTCAAAGCCATGGACTAAAACTAAATGCCAAAAAGCACATAATAGTATCCATTGGGAAGTTATCCACCCCTGGTAACTATCATATTGACAACACACTCTTAGAGTTGACCCAGTAGTTAGGGACTTAGGGACACACATAGACAGTAATCTAGCCTTTGACCATCCCACGTCAACAGTAGTGAGGAGATCATTCAATGTTGTGCAACTAGTAAGCAAAGGTATGGCATCTAGATCCAAGGAAGTCATTGTCCACTGTATTCGGCATTCCTCAGACCTGTCATTGAGTACAATGTCCCCATTGGTATGTACCAAACCAGGCATATCCAACAATTAGAACATCCATAGAGGTTCCTCACTAAAAGAATACAGAGTGTAAGTAAAATGCACTATGCAGACTGCCTCAAGGCCCTATACCTCTATTTTGTCTCATACAGGCTGTTGAGTGGAGATCTATGCCTGGCATACAGGGAATTGTCAACCCCACTCTGATGGACCTCCTGCATATCCACAAAACAAACAGCACCAGAATTACCCATTATGAAGACTTAAACCTTGCCTGTGATATAAATAGAACCTGTTGGAGAGACAGGTATATATTCTGGAGACTACCCCATCTCTGGAACAGGCTCCCCATCCATGTGAAGCAGAGCTCCTCCCTAAACCAATTCAAGTGTAACTTGGACAATTGTCATCTATATTTCTAATGGACACAGGCAACCTGTAAATGGTTCATCTCCTAAGTCCCTGCTTGTAAATGTTTCATCTCCCAAACCTCTGCTTACACTTATCAAGGCTACCAGAACTTGTCAGAGATTTGGGATGCATGGCTAGGCTTAAAAAGGCCCTTGTGGTCATTAACCTACCACCTTTGAACCTATGAGACTAAGTGATATCTTTTCCAGTTTGGACACTATCACAAAAAGGTTTAAGAAAGAAAGATCCAGAACTCGTCTTCAAGCATTTTCTTTCTTTGGCACTATAAACATCCTTGAATAAAATCGAATAAAATCCTTTCCATACATGGGAAGGATAAACTGGTTCTATCACTCCCTGGAACAGTATGTGGTGAAGAACAGGTGGAAATAAAAGATCCAGTCTGGTGGATGAGGAATTATCCCCATGGAAAGGAAGAATTTCCTCCTAATGTCATCTGTAACCTTGATGAATGATCTTCAGAACCCATTTGTCTGAAACTATTTGTTACCAAAGAGAAAAATGGAGATTCAAACTGTCTGGAAGGGAAATGGGGCTGCTAGGGTTGGAGGGGAGGACAAAGTCCCTTAAGTAGCCATTCTGACTTGTTCATAGGCGTTTACTAGGCTAATGACCACAAGGGCCTTTTTAAGCCTAGTCATGCATCCCAAATCTCTGACAACTTATGGTACCCTTGATAAATGTAAGCAGGGGATTGGGAGATGAAACATTTCATTTCATTTCAAAACCTTCATTATAGTTTCTATACTAGTCACAACTCTCCATAATTGCCAAACAGCCCTGTTTGTGTGCTTGCAGTGATAATTATTTAAAGTATTCCACAGCTACTCAGATCAGTCTTTTGTTAGATACTGATATGTTTAAGCTTATTCCTCACCATACACTGATGTGTGTTACCCTGTGAGGGAGGGATTCATAAGTTCCTGGTTAATCCTGCTCTGGCTGCTCTCTACTCCATTCTCCCTATTTGCTACTCCCAACCCCACCCCCTGATTATCTTCATTAGTCAGCCCCCTCCTAGGGTGCCATCTTTAATTCAACTCTCTACTACCTAACACATTCATTTCACCCTGTAGCTGTTGTACCTTCCCTACCCCTCTGTTTGTTGTGCCTGCACAGCAAGTAAGTTGAGCAGTATCACATGTATACTACAGCTAATGTGCATTACTGTCTTCTTATTACTGTTAGCTGCTGATTTATTTGGTTATTACTGTTATCTACTGAGTTATTTGACAGTGCTAAGCTGTAACTGCTGTTCAGAACTCCCATATGTTTTGAGAGCTAGCTAATGTTCTAACTTACAAACTGCTTGTTATTTTTATCTTGTTTTATGAAGGTAGAGCTTTAATTGTTGAATATCTGCCAGGCATCCCGTTAACTGTTTTTCAGAGGTTATTCATGTTCTGATTACATTTGTAAGCATTCCTATGGCATGGTACTGTACGTAGAAGACTTACAGGCTGGACTTTACAATTGCTTTTATAGAAGGTAAGTGAATGCAGTTCATGTTACTGTTAGTTCATACTGAATAACATAACTCTAGAATTATTGTCCTAGAACAGCCATACTTTGCTTTGAGCATTATATCCTGTGTATTCACTGCTGTATTATACAGCTGGTACCACTTGACTTGGAGGTTGCATGTTACTGCTGTTAGTCTGTGGTTTTACAGAGCTGTTACTGTATGCAATATAATCAATTTTAGTTACAATGTATGCAATATAATTAATTTTAGTTACAATGTATACAGTATAATTAATTTTACTCTCCATCTCCATTCCTTGCATGCTCTCCACTTCACATTCTTGTAACCTTTGCACTAATTTTGCTTTATTTACCTTTATTTTTCAGTTTGCATGGGTTTCTTTCCTGCGTGACCCACCCACACCCGGGATTAAATGCATAAAGCAATATCTACCTTCTCCACTGAAGCTGGCTATCTTAATTAAGTAAAACCTCTGGGAAGCAAGAACCTGACTCCCTCCAGCTTTTCTATTGTAATAGGTGAATTACAATTTAGTTTTTGTAAAGTGTTGAGGCTTAAAGATGTATGCACAACAACAGTGAAGGGATCCAGCCAGTTGCCACTAGATTGGGCCATAATACCTTGAATCAGCCTTACACTCACAGAGTGTTCCAGTCCCAATCATGTACTTTTAATTTGGTAAAGTTTTGCTTTTACTTTCATTAGAGTTTCTATACTAATCACAACTTTCTCCATAACTGCCAGACAACCCTGTTTATGTTCTTGCAGTGATAATTATTTAAAGTATTTCACAGCTACTCAGATCAGTCTTTTGTTAGATACTGATATTTTTAAGCTAATTCCTCACCTTACACTCATAGTTTTTCAGCCCTTCTCTCTGTTGGGGCTGGACCCCCCTCCCCCCCACAACATCATCCTTATACCTAACCTTACCCCTCCCACACCTCTCTTCCACCTATGCTATAACCTCTTTAATTATTTCATACAGTCATACCTTACCTCTTAACTAATCTGCCTCACCACCCATTCCAAATAGGGCCATATAGTGTTATCACACTACATTCAACCACCATTATGTCCCTCACTACTTTTTCTATGCTCTCACTTCTCTCACTTATGCTCTCTGTCCTAATAATAATCACAACCTTCCAAATACCCAACATATCTGCTACATCCACCTGTACAACCACAACACATAACCCACATTTACCAAGTTAATCAAACATCCACCCTAGCTTATTCACAGTTAATACGTCTGTACTATCCAAAGTAAAAATTCTACCTCTCCACAGACACCCCCATTATCAGTACTCTAGCCCCTGACAATCTACCCCCACACTTCCTGCAGCTAGCTGCAAACTCTATAGCTTATCCCATCAGCATACTCATTAACCGATCAATTAAAGAGTCCCTTGTCCCAGACATCTGGAAAAAAGCATTCATTCTCTCCTTACACAAAGGCGGCACCAACACAGACACCACAAACGTTCAACCCATAGCTATTCTCTCACCCCTTTCTAAAATACTGGAAAAATGCATCCATACCCAGCTCCTCAACTACCTGCTTGAAAATCAAATTCTGTCACCCACTCAGCATGATTTCAGACCAGGGCACAGCACCACTTCAGCCCTCCTCTTCTTCCTTGATACAATTAACTGGGCACGGGATTCTGGTAAAATAATCACTTCTCTTTTCCTCGACCTCTCCAAAGCTTTCAATACCATTTCCCACACTATCCTCCTCTCTAAACTGTCTACCCTCTACATTTCCCCACCTACCCTACAGTAGTTCAATAGCTATCTCTCCAATAGGCAGCAATCCACCAAATGGCAACAGTCTTACTCTCCCTTCCTCAGTACTTCCACAGGGGTACCCCAAGGCTCCATACTTGATCCTGTCTTATTTAGTATCTTTATTAACAACTTTCACACCACTCTCCCACAATGCTCAGTAATCCAGTATGCTGATGACTTTACAATAATATGCATTACAAATTCCAGCTCTGAACTTCAGCAGATCACACAGAATGCCCTCATCTCTACTGAATCTTGGATGCTTAACAATCATCGTACCCTAAATCCAAAAAAAAAAAACTTGTAAATTTTACCCCTAAGAAAACCACTCCCCTAGATAAACAAAACTCTTCCAAGTTTGCCCAAGACAATACCACTATAGAAGTTGTGACACACACTAAATTACTAGGCATTATTATAGATGAAAACCTAAACTTTGACCTACACATAAACAATAACATAAAAAAAAAACACACCAAAAGCTTGGTATGCTGTACAGGCACCAACACTTTCTTGGCCTGTCTACTAGACAAACCCTTGCAACTACATTTTTATTACCCTCTCTCCTTTATGGTGCCAGTCTCCTCACTAATATCCAAAATTCTACAAAATCCAAACTTAACATGTGTTACAACAGAATAGCCAAATTTGCCACCAAGTGCAAATTCTCATCCCACCACTGTAACTCACTGAAACAATTAAGCTGGTTGGAACTCCTCCACCATCTCTCATTCACCTAGCTAACTACAGCACACAAAATAATCTACAGACCCACAGACTGTCCTGCTCTCTCAACTCTACTTGACAAATACCAACCTAGCAGACAACTAAAATCTGAAAATCATCTACTTCTAAAAGTAGAAAAGCCCACCTTACCAGCTGGTCAACTGATCTACTCCTTCACCGTCGCCAAACTATGGAACTCACTTCCTCCTTCTATAAGAAACACAGGCAGCACCACCACCATCAAACAAATACTGAAAAATCATCTCAACTCTTCCTGGCTATGTACCTTCTCTATAACCTAACCTCTTCCTTCTCCTTATATTATAACTAAGTGCCTATGCTTTTTACTACTAGTGACTGATGATACTTTCTCCATATTTATTATTTTTTTTTTCTTTCATCACTTGTTGATACTGGTACAATAATGCTGATTAATTTATCTCCATTTGTACCACTCTGAATTCATCTGGCAACCAACTAAATTCCTGCTTTTATGTATATATTCTGTATATGTTACTGTAATCAAACCAACTAAATTCCTGACTTATGTATATATTCTGTATATATTACTGTAACCACTATGTATAACACTGTTTCTACTTCTGTACATTCTTCTTCTTTTGGCTTTTCCTGATTAGGGGTTGCCACAGCGAATCACCTGTTTCCATTTCTTCCTGTCCTCTGCATCTTGCTCTGTCACACCAACCACTTGCATGTCCTCTCTCACCACATCCATAAACCTTATCTTAGGCCTTCCTCGTTTCCTGTTACCTGGCAGCTTCATCCTTAGCATCCTTTTCCCAATATACCCAGCATCCATCCTCAGCACATGTCCAAACCAACACAATCTCGGCTCTCTGGCTTTGTCTCCAAACTGTCTAACCTAGACTGACCCTCTAATATACTTATTCCTAATCCTGTCTACCCTCGTCACACCCAGTGCAAATCTTAACATCTTTAACTCTGCCACATCCAGCTCTGACTCCTGCCTTTTTGTCAACGCCACTGTCTCCAACCCATATAACATAGCTGGTCTCACTACCATTTTGCAGACCTTCCCTTTCACTCTTACTGGTATTCGTCTGTCACAAATCACTCCTGACACTCTTCTCCACCCACTCCACCCTGCCTGTACTGTCTTCTTCACCTCTCTTCCACACTCGCCATTACTCTGAACTGTTGATCCCAAGTATTTAAACTCATCCACCTTCGCCAACTCTACTCCCTGCATCCTCACCATTCCTCTATCCTCCCTTTCATTCACACACATATATTCCATCTTAGTCCGGCTGACCTTCATTCCTCTCCTCTCTAGAGCATATCTCCACCTCTCCAGGATCTCCTCAACTTGTTCCCTACTCTCACTACATATCACATTGTCATCTGCAAACATCATAGTCCACAGGGACTCCTGTCTGATCTCGTCTGTCAACCTGTCCATCATCAGTGCAAATAAGAAAGGGCTCAGAGCTGAACCTTGATGTAATCCCACCTCCACCTTAAACACATCTGTCACTCCCACTGCAGATCTCACTGCTGTCACACTACCCTTGTACATATCCTGTACCACTCTTACATACTTCTCTGCCACTCCCGACTTCCTCATACAATACCACAACTCCTCTCTAGGCACCCTGTCATATGCTTTCTCTAAGTCCACAAAGACACAATGCAACTCCTTCTGACCTTCTCTGTACTTCTCCATCAACACTCTCAGAGCAAGCATCGCATCTGTAGTGCTCTTTCCTGGCATGAAACCATACTGCTGATCACTAATTATCACCTCCCTTCTTAACCCTAACTTCCACTACCCTTTCCCATAATTTCATGCTGTGACTGATCAGTTTTAACCCTCTGTAGTTACTACAGCTCTGCACATCACCCGTATTCTTAAAAATCGGTACCAAAACACTTTTTCTCCACTCCTCAGGCATCTTCTCACTTTCCAAGATTTCATTAAACAATCTGGTTAAAAATTCCACTGCCATTTCTCCTAAACACCTCCAGGCTTCCACAGGTGTGTCATCTGGACCAACAGCCTTTCCATTCTTCATCCTCTTCATAGCTATCCTTACTTCCACCTTGCTAACCCATTGTACTTCCTGATTCACTATCCCCACATCATCCAGCCTTCTCTCTCTCATTCTCTTCATTCATCAGCCCCTGAAAGTACTCCTTCCATCTGTTCAACACATTCTCCTCGCTAGTGAGTATGTTTCCCTCATTATCCTTTATCACCCTTACCTGCTGCACATCTTTCTTAGCTTTTTCCCTCTGTCTAGCTAATCGGTACAGGTCCTTTTCTCCCTCCTTAGTGTCCAACCTTTCATACAATTCTCTATATGCCTTATCCTTAGCCTTTGCCACCTCTCTCTTTACCATGCACCTCATCTCCTTATACTCCTGTCTACTTTCTTCATCTCTCAGACAATCCCACTTCTTCTTCGCCAACCTCTTTCTCCGTATACTCTTCTGTACTTCCTCATTTCACCACCAGGTCTCCTTGTCCTCCTTCCTCTGTCCAGATGTCACACCAAGCACCTTTCTAGCAGTCTCCCTTACTAGCTGTGCTGTAGTTACCCAGCTATTCGGTAAGACTTCACTGCCACTCAGTGCCTGTCTTAACTCTTCCCTGAACTCCACCTCACAATCACCCTTTTTCAATTTCCACCATTTGATCCTTGGTGCTGCCCTCACACTCCTCCTCCTCTTCTTGATCATCAATGTCATTCTACAGACCACCATTCTATGCTGCCTAACTACACTTTCCCCCGTCACCACTTTACAGTCTCCAATCTCCTTCAAACTGGCCCTCCTGCATAGGATATAATCCACCTGTGTGCATCTCCCTCCACTCTTGTATGTCACCCTGTGCTCCTCCCTCTTGTTAAAATACGTATTCACCACAGCCATGTCCATCCTTTTTGCAAAATCCACTACCATCTGACCTTCTGCATTCCTTTCCTTAACACCATACCTACCCATCACTTCCTCATCCCCTCTGTTCCCTTCACCAACATGCCCATTGAAATCTGCTCCGATCACCACTCTCTCACCCTTGGGTACAGTCATCACCACTTCATCCAACTCACTCCAAAATATTTCTTTCTCATCCATCACACACCCAACTTGCGGAGCATATGCACTAACAACATTCATCATTACACCATCAATTTCCAGCCTCATAAACAGCACTCTATCCGACACTCTTTTCACCTCCAAAACACTCTTGGTATACCGTTCCTTCAGGATAACCCTTACCCCATTTCTCCTCCCATCCACACCATGATAGAACAATTTGAACCCACCTCCAATACACCTGGCCTTACTTCCCTTCCACCTGGTCTCTTGTACACACAATATATCAACCTTCCTTCTGTCTATCATATCAGCTAGCTCTCTCCCTATACCAGTCATGCTGCCAACATTCAAAGTTCCTACCCTCACTACCACACTCCTAACCTTGTTCCTCTCTTCCTGCCTTCGGGCATGCATTCCCCCTCTTCTTCTCCTTCTCCTCCTTTGGCCAACAGTAGCCCAATTTCTGCCAGCACCCTGTCGGCTAATAGTACTGGTGGCGGTCGTTGTTAACCTGGGCCTCGGCCGAAACGGTATGCAAATCTGTACTGATTTCCACATATCTCATCTGGCAGATGTTTTACGTCAGATGCCCTTCCTGATGCAACCCTCCCCATTTATCCGGGCTTGGGACCAGCACAAAGAAATGCACTGGCTTGTGCATAGAAGTTTTTACTTCTGTACCAATTAATGTTTAATTTTTTTTTCTGCATCTATGTTCTTGTCGGAACTTTTCTCCCCGGGCCTCCACCGAAAATGGGCTCTTTTAGGTCCAGTGAACTTTCCCAGTAAACAAATGCAATAAATAAAATTTACATGCAGGGACCTGGGAGATGAACAAGTTATAGGTTGCCTGTGTCCATTAGAGACATAGGTGCTCAACCAGGGATGAATTTCCTATTCCCTATCCAGTTGTCTAAGTTGCACTTATTGGGTTAGGGAGGAACCCAGCTTCACATGGATGGGGAGCCTGTCCAGAGAAGGGGATGTCTCTGGGATACATACCTGTCTCTCCATCGGGTCTTATTTATATCACAGGCAAGGTTTAAGTCTTTAGAATGGGTAATTCTGGTGCTGTTTGTTTTGCATATATGCAGGAGGTCCAGCAAGGTAGGGGCTGACAATGCCTTGTATGCCAAGCATATATCTCCCTTCAACAGCCTGTAGGAGATAGAATACAAAGTTATTGCTCTTAGGCAGTCTGCACAGGACATGTCACTTACTCCCTGTATTCTTTTAGTGAGGAACCTCTGTGGGCATTCTAATTATTGGATGTGTCTGGTTTGGTACATACCATAAGGGGCATTGTACTCAACAACTAGTCTGACGAATGGTGAATGCAGTAGAACAATGACCTCCGTGAACTATATGCCATACCTTTGTTAATAAGTTGCACAACATAGAATGATTTTTCTCACTACTGTTGACATGTTATGGTCAAAAGCTAGATTACTGTCTATGTTCGTCCCTAAGTCCCTGACTACTGGTTCCGCTCTAAGGGATGTGCTGTCAATATGATAGTTAATAGGGTAGATGACTTCCTGAAAGGATACTATTATGCATTTCTTCACATTAAGTTTTAGTCCACAGCTCTGACACAAGTTATTTGTCTTTGCCAGCCCTTTCCGGAGAACATTAGTGTCAGTTGGGGATTCTATGACTGCTCCTAATTTGGAACCATCTATAAATATGGTCAGTCAGAGACCATTGACATTGGCCTTAACTTCAGAGAAGTAAATGCCAAAAGGAAGTCGGACTCTGCTTGTGACTTGCCTCTTTGTAGAGGTGGACTCCTACTTTTTTAACTTCCAGGGTCCTGTCTGTGAGCCAGCTGGCTTGCACTGGATGACATAAGGGTTTACACCTAACCTCTTGAATTTGTCAACAATGTCCAAGTTGGAATATTGTTGGACTATCCTTGGTGTTGGGATGTTCCATAATTCTCCTTGGAACCCACTTTACCATTTCTTATTAAGCATCTCTTAAGTGCATTTTGTTGAGACTATTTATTTTGTTTTTTTACCAAAATTGGATGAGGGATTTGGGAATTCCTTTTAAATTTTGGAAAAGTAGGGCTGAAAAACTTAGAACTGCCCTGAATCAACGTAATCCTTTCATAACACTTTTTGATCATCTCTGCAGCAGAGGGGCCAACTGAATTTCTGTGGAAAGGGGAATTTAAAATCTCATCTTTAACAACATCTGGGAGATTGTGAGAATGCAGCCAGGGGTAAACCTCCTCAAAACAGTACCAGTGGCCATAGACCTGGATGATATTTGAAATGAGTCATACACACACTGTAAACATGAGTAGTGACTTGTACAATTGAAGAAACTAAAATATTCAAAGCAAATTTTTACTTACAAGAAGAAACTGCAGCCAAAACATTCCTTATACTTTCACAGTCAGAGCAAAGTTTAACATATGAGCCTGACAATTCAAAATTTTTTCCAGTACTTAACCATTATTTAACCATCCTTATCAGAAAGAGAAGGACTGGAATTAACTAAAGACTGAGGAACTTTATACATCCTATCTGCCTTTTTAGGGGCTGCTGGCTGACTGTCAGGAAAACTTCAGGCAGTAACACATGCATTCTCCAAAGCTGATTGAACTGGCGGAATTTGTGAAGGTTCTGGAAATTCCTTCTCTAACAGCTCATAGTATTTTCTGAGAGATTGAGAAAGTTCAGTGTTCCTACTGAAAACACTTGCACGTTTTCAAAATAGTCTCAGAGAAAGAGAAACTTCCACAGGGAGAATCAAAATCTGAGCTCTCTGCTGAGTCTGAATTAGAAATCTGAGGAGAAAACCCCATATCTGTTCCTTCATCTTCCTGTCCAGATTCAGAATCTTGAATATCTTCAGAAAAAGAGGTATCCCCCTTTCTTTTACCAGATACTGCTTTATAAGAAAGATCAAGATCCTGAATTAAACACTCAGCCAGACCCAGTAAACCACTCCTATCTAAGGAAATTTGAGGAGGAGTAGCTAATTCTGTTTCTTTTTGACAGGAAAAATAGGGCCAGCAGTGGTATTAATAGCAGCAGCAGCTTCCCAAGGGATGAGCACAGTATTCTGACAAAACAGAGAAGCCTTCACTGTTTTCTCAGCCAGGACTGACAAGAGTGGCTCTCCCTTCCCCACTGAGGCAACCCCAACAGCTGCAGAGGACATGGTTAACCCCCGATCCATAGTGGCTGCAGGTGCTACAGCATAGGGATCCAGTGTAAAAGATGAGTGGTCTGAAATACAACAAATGGCCACAGCAAAGTCACTGACCTGCAGCTAAGGCAAATTGCTAGCCTGCCATGGTGGCAAAGGCTGTTTGATTAACTTTCTCTTTTTGTAGCTGGAAGAAGGACCGACTCTGGGACCAACAGTTTGCTCCATGGTCAAGTAAAAACGGTGCCTCTTTCTTGGAGAAAAGAAACAGCAAAAGCAGGTTAAACTTAAAAGTCTTTAAATGTCACTTTTTTCACATAAAAATACAGTAAAAAGCACCAAACACCAAAAGTTAAATAAAAACAATTATACAATGACTGGCCATTAACATTCCAAAACGTGTATGCTGATTGGCCAACCCAACCAGCGTGCCTGTTGTAAATCCAAGAATATACCAATGGAAAAAGGTCCGGTCGCCCAGACTTTTTTATGTTGGTATAGTCTTTAAATTTTATTTTTATTTCTTAAAAAATAAAAATAAAATTTGTAGTCCGGACATACCAGAGAGGCAGTATGGACAAAAATACTAGGGAAATCAGGTACGTTATTGTACCTGATATCCCTTGTATTCCGTCCATGCTGTCTCTCTCCTACCCCTAAACTGCCCTAAAGTTTTTTTTTTATTAAAAAAACAAAAGAAAAATGGAGCAATGGAGATCTTTTCTCCGTTGCTTACTTTCCCCGAGCACGTTTTGGGTATGCATGGGAACGCAAGTCCCAAACGCATGTGCAGTACATCAGATAAGGCTCAAGGAAATGTCCAGTAGCAGAAGGACAGCATGCTGCCCTTATACAAAGACATTATTTAAGAAAAGTACATTTTTTTTCTTAAATAATGTCATTGTATAATAGCAATAACCCACATCTGGGTGTGGACAATGCTGGATTTACTCACGGTTGTCTTTGTTGGTCACCAAACCACACCAACCATGGGTAAATCCAGCATTACTATATTCTTTCACAGAAAAATGGTTTTCAATTACCTTAAACAACTTTTAAGCTGACAGGAAAGTAAAGTGCTCACATTTAAAAGTAAAATACAGTCTAGTGATAGTCCATTAAAACACAGACTCATAGCTTTAAAATAACTTTTCTGAATAGGAAAGCATTAGTGTGTGTGTGTGTGTGGGGGGGGGGGTAACCAAATGCAATGATGTCTGAGTAGCATAAAGAGTAACTTTAAGAAATAATTCACAAGTTAATACACTTTAGACTGGACATTTTCTCTTAAAAGGGGATTTTCAATAAGTTTCTGAAGTGAGAAATGATTCTGATTGGTTGAAATACTTAAGTTTACTTATTCCACCTTTGTCTCATTGGTAGAATTGTCAATAGTTGGTTACTAAGTTCTCTGTCCCACAATTTTACATTCTGGGATTCAGGCCTTCCCTCTGGTCAGAGCGCGCAGTTTGCAATTCAAATTTTCTCTTTAGTCCATGCAAGTTTTATCTAAACAGTGCTGTTTTATTCCTTCTCCCAAACACACACGGTTAAATTGGGTGTTCTACAATGTGTATATATACATACTGCATTTTACCTTGATGTATTGACCTAGGGCATGACTGAAAAGGGTCTGTGAAGGACCAATACACCTACCTGGTTAACAAATAAACAAGCAAGTTGATTAAAATGATCTTTCTCATACCAGTTTGTGAGCTTATCTGTGTAGGTTATGCCATTTTAGGGGTACAAACTCAGTTTTTGATTAGGATCTTCCATTGGCATAACCTTCATACTTAGATAAATGATTGAAATTAGCTCTGACATTTCTGTGGCTGGCACACAGTTGTAAAACTAGATAACTTAAAACACATGACAAAAAAATGAAAACAAACTGATCTTAAAATCCCTAACTGGGTGTTTGTTGAGCAGCTGGAAAGTGTTGGCTTGTACAAATGTTTCGTTTTTAATTAAGTTGTATGACTACTTCAGTTTTATTTAAAACATCTGTTACTTCATTGCCACATTAATAACTGCAATGGCTGCAGTGGAGTTTCACAATAATTAATGTTCTACATCCATTGTGGGAAACACAATAACAGAGTATTTCTTAGGAATAACAGTACCCAGATGAAAAGGATTTCATCATTTCTCATTTTTTCATGTTACTTAGAACATTCTTCAAATCCTCTTTGCTGAGGTTTCATATTTTCACTTTTAGATATATTTCAGTATGTTAGTGTTTATTCTGAACTGCATTTTCAGCTAATACACAAGTATTAATCATGCTCTGGGACTCCCTCCTGTTGGGCATGTATGACCCCTTTCCCAAAGCTTGTCTTATTTAGTGTATCCTTTCTGAATCCACACTGCACTGAGATTACACAGGGATGGACTATCTTCCTGTGGACTAGACAGTGGCAGAAGTTTAGGAATACATGAATGTTATGGAGTGAGAGACCTCCATTGTCTTCTTTGTCATTGTGCTGCGATGAAGGCTGATAATCCCCAGTGTTTTTTTAAGCTTAGAAGTGAAATTACTTCTGAGTGTGTGATAACTAGGAGTGATTGTAGTTACACTGAAAATGTGGTGGGTACATTCCCCCATGCTTGAGAAATATGGTGGGAGCACAGATTTTAAGATTTCTTTCAATGTACCTTGCAGTGGCGGCTGGTGACTTCAAATCATAGGGGGGCTGCAGGAGACAGCTGGATGGGTGTGGCCAACAAGATGGGGTGTGGCCAACAAGACGGGGTGTGGCCAACAAGACGGGGTGGCTATGGTGCAATGGGATCAATGCTTCACATACTTATTTACATGAAATAAATGCTCAGTCAGTATCTATTCACTGACCTGTGAAAAGATAATTCATAATAGGTGCCACCTACAAGACACATCAGTGAATGAAAAAAAAATGCAAACTAACTATCCTACCACCTATTAATGCAATCAGTACCACTTTGTTTGAGGCTGTTCTTCAGTGATCTCCGCTAGGAATATATAACAGTTAACTGCATTTTCTACATATACTAATATATCAGAGAGTTGGGCAGTAACAGTCCATACCGGTGTTTCTCAAACTTTTCTGATCGTGGCCCACTTGAATAAAGCATATAACTCAGTGGCCAACAAGCCTCTTCCATAAACCACATGACATCACATATCCAGGTATACACAAGCACCAAAATGAAACATTTCCCAAACACTGACACAGTAATGAATAATTTTCCCCAGTAACCCGTTCATTAGTTTGTATTGTGTATGAACAAGCACTGAATGACATAAATTATTTTGCCCAGTGGTTGCTTGCTTCAGCTGTCTGACCATGTATGCACAAGCACTTCCCTGATACACGAATGAATTTCCCCAAGCAAAATCTTCATTACTATGTCCAGGTATACACAAGCACCAAAATTAAACACTTCACAAATACTAATGAATAATTTTCCCAAGTAACCCTTCATTAGTTTGTACTCTGTATGCACAAGCACTAAAATGACACAATAAATTATTTTGCACAGTTTTCACTTCAGCAGTCTGACCATGTAAGCACAAGCACTTCCCTGATACACAAATTCCCTACGCAAAATCTTCATTACTATGTCCAGGCAGGTATACACAAGCAAGCACTGAAATGAAACATTTCCCTAAAAGAAAAAAAGACCCCTTCAGTAAAATCATTTTCCTCAGCTCAACAAGTTATGTAGCAGACAGACAATCTGTACCTCTCTTCTTTAATTATGTAACCACACGCATATGCACGTATTACATATGAGCACTGAGATGCGAAAGTTGTCTGAACCAGCAGAAATGGAAATATTGTTGAAGTGGGGGCGATCCAAGATCTGACAGTTGTGTCAAGTAAAAGGAAAGTTGCGACTTGGTTGTGTTGAAGCTTATCACAGAACCAGAAACAACAAAACTTCAACAGGTAAATTAAAAGTAGCCATGTGTCACTGTCTAACATTACTTAACATTAGCTTTAGTGGGTCGAAGTTCAAGTACCACTTAAGATTAATGAAAAAGAAAGGACTTAAGGCAGCTACATGTCTTAACATAATGGCAGAATTACTTTTAAGTCAGAATAACAAGAGGGAGCAACACTTGCATCTGCAAAGACTGATGAATGTGTATAGCTCAGAAATATCAACCAGCAGGTGAACATATATAGCACCGATACATCAACCAGTACAGACTCACCATGGTATCAAATAGAGCACAACAAAATCATAAAAAAATCATCACAGACACTAAAGAGAATAGTCTGAAATATAACACTGAAAAATCTTAGCGTGAAAACAAAATGCAGCATAAAGTATAAATTGTAAGTGTGAGACCAGTAAAGATACCAGGTTACAAATGGAGCTGCTAAGGTAACATTACATTTGTAAAAAAATGAGTCAGAAATGTTGACTGCGACTAGACAAAGTAGCGCTTACTTTCTTGTGTTTGTTCGGGTGAATATTATACGCATTGCTTTATGCTTCACAATGTTAAACTCAAAATCAACACCCAAACAATAAAGCAAGTTGCAAGTCTCACACACTAATGCGCTAAAGGGGTCGTCCACTTCACAGAATTAAAGAATGCATGATGCTGCACAAACCAACATGTCAATAATGCATATTATTAGTTATCACTCTCCTCTCATTCCTTAAAACATGCACATCTCATTTTTTTAGTTTCACCTAACTCACTGTGCATACAGTTTGCTATTAATGTGTATGTGGAGAACAAATCATCTGCTTCATATATTTACATTGAACTTACCATAAATATAAAATCAAAACCACCCAGCATTCTATATTTAATGGATAAATAATGTTAACAACAATTAAAATAGAACATTTTCAACTTTGCAGCTCTGTTCAAACACATCTACAAATATACAGGCATGCTGGTGGGACCAGATAGGTTTAAGCCCATACTCCAATTATCAATGCACTGAACGATAATTAACTTTCAAATTCTCAGCTCCTGCCAATATCTACAACAATATCTTAAAACAAACAAACTGACAAAAAGATCATGGCCTATAAAATATCTACATTATCTTTTCTGAGCACAGTTTCATTAATACTGCTCATGCATTACTTTGCTATCCTGTTATTATAAATGTGCCAAGGATGCCTGGTGTTGCTAATTTTCATCCATGATTTTTCTTGACTACCTTAGCTTTTCCTATGTCCAACCCACTTGTCAGCTGAAAAACATCAGCTCTACGTAGCACAACATTTGATGTCCATTTTCCTATTGCTGCTATTTTTGCAAGCATCATCATAATAAACATAGTTGCTTTTTCGGTTTCAGTAGCTTGAATTAGCCCAGCAAAATCAGAGTGCATGGTAACATCACTTCATGTTACAATAACCCCTGTAAAGGGATCCTAAAACATAAAAAGGGTATATCTCCAAGTTTGTGTTAACCTCAGTCTCTGTTTTTAGGACCTTAATGTTGGGAAATAATTTTATTTTCAATAGTTAGCTGCACTGCCTGTTAATACAGCTCTCAGCAGATCAACACCAAGTAAATGCAGAAGAGCTAAGTTTATAATCTGCGTTTACTTAATGCCTACAAAAATAGTCTTAGGCTTCTCATTCTTCTCAAATAATCTGGCTTTATCTTAGATAAGCACTTCCATCTAAAGTCTTCATCAGGTCTCTTAGATCAAATCTGAAACATTCATAATGGACAAAAGCAAACAATGTTTCCAGATCTGCAAAACCTCCTCCTGACACCCACAGCATCTACTATCTGGTTTAGTGAACATCTGATAATCTACGTGATGGATAAAAACATCTGTGTACAGTCTTACATACAAGCATTTTTAAATCTCTTTGAATTTGCTTCATACTAGGGCAACTGACAAACCCACATACATAGAAGAATCCAATCTCAGTCTCCTACTATCCATTCCTTTCATTACAGGAACCTCTCCTCTCACCTCTTGTATTATAAAAATCATCCTCAATGAATTTCTTCTGAAAAGATCAGCAATTCCTATCTGCATAGCTGTACTTTACAATTCCCTTGAATACTATCTTGAGTGTTCCATATAATGCATTTTTGTGCAAGACCTGCGTCTCAGTGCCCTAAACACCTACCACTAATGTTGCTCCTGAAATATTTTCAGAACTTCCTCCATTTTCTCAGCTCATCAGCATCAAATTAACTATATCCAGTGGGTGAAAACAAACTCAACCAAGGCAATTAGCTCTAGTTCACAGAAAAGTGACCTTTTGGCAGCAGTAGCTGCTTACTCATGCAAGGCCAGTCTTTGCTCCTCCCTTGATATTTATCATATTAACTATTGGCATTTACACTTGATTGATGCTTGTTTTAAAGGTTAGCTTTTTCCAGCTATCTCACTAATTATCCATCATCGACAAAGATAAATTCTTCCAGTGGCCAGGCTTAAAGACAGCATCAGTCTATAAACCATGCTAACCATCACTTCTTTGTATTGGATCCGATTAAGTAAAATGAAATAAATAGTAACTCACCTGTTGATTCCAGAACAGAAGCCTGATGAAAGAAGCAGGGTTCAAGCAGCAATAATAAATCCACCAGTTCGATTGCCTCGCTCTCTACTTTAAATAATTTGTCTGACTTGTTGTGCCAAAAAAAATAAAAAAAAAAAAAAAGTTTCACAGTAAACAAAAGTTTTAGGGAAAAAAGGTCACAATACCAGGGCAGGTCCAACGCCGAAAACTGACTGACTGATTCTCGCTCTTTTCCCAGGACATAAAGCCCGGGAAGAGAGCGACAACCAATCATCAGCATTTGCCCAGCAAGCACGTCATGACGTGCCTGTGGACGTCGCAGTCCGAGCCCCTTCTATGTCTATGCGGTTTGTGTCTCAACCGCATAGACTTCTGGGGAGTTCTGGGCATCACAATGATGCCTTCTTTGCTCCTCCGGACTGCAATCAAAACATTGCAGCAAGAATTAAAAAAAAAAAAACGCTGTTGAGATAGAAGCGCGCAATGCGCATGCGCGTAATTTCGAGTCGCGGACTCGAAATTTAAAGTATATTAAAAACAGATTTCATTTTTTTTTTTTTTTACATAAAAAAAAATAAACTAAGTACTCAGCTGTCTAGCTGAGGGGGCTGCAGTCCGGCAGCCCGATGCCACGAGCCGCCCCTGTGTTTCCCTAATTTTCTTTAGTTTAGTTGTATTTATACAACAAAAATCAAAAAGTAGACAAAGCAGCTGAACAAAAAAATAGATCAAAAAACTGCTCAAGGCTTGGAAAATACGAAACCATGGACTAGTGTAACTTCCACTTTATTCAAAGCTTTCGTAAAAAACTTCTTCAGAACCAAAAGGAATGTTACATCAAGCATTCATTTAAATACTGCACACAATTAAAATCAATTAATCAATTACATAGTGTAAAAACATAATTAAAAAGCCCTTTACAAAAAGCAAACTCTTCATTCATCATTATGCACTATAGAATAGGCATAATTGAGTACATTACAATAACAAACATTATAAAACATATGCTTCACAATCTTTTAAGAAACATTTAATATTGATGGCTTCATTTAACCCAGGAAAATGATCCGCCTGTAGTTTAATTTGCCATCTAGCCTCTCTTTGAGCCAAAAAATTCCTGTAATCACCCCCCCCCTGATGTCAGGTTCACAGTGTTCCAGGATAGAAAACAATTTTTTTTTAAAACCAATGCATTGAACACTATGTTTATAAAATATTTGTTTTTTGTCCTTTTTTCTAATATTATACATATGCTCCTTCATTCTAACATTTAATTTTCTAGTAGTCATACCAATATAAAATTATGAGCATTTGTCACACACTGCAATATAAACAACTCCTTTTGTTTTGCAACAAAAACTACCAGGGACCCCTATGGTATAAAGTATGTGAGGAAGTCTATGAACCTATAGACGGAACAGTCATGACACTTGTGCATACCCCTGTTGATATGCCCCTTCTTAATGCTACATGTGCTTCTATCTCTCCCCTTTTCAAATGCTCCTTTCAGACTATGTTCATTCCTATAAACAAACTTTGGTTTCCCCTTTGTTTATAGGAATGAACATAGTCTGAAAGTAGTTGTTTATATTGCAGTGTGTGACAAATGCTCATCATTTTATATTGGTTTAGAATGAAGGAGCATATGTATAATATTAGAAAAAAGGACAAAAAACAAATATTTTATAAAAATAGGTTGAATGTATTGGTTTTAAAAAAATTTTGTTTTCTATCCTGGAACACTGTGAACCTGACATCAGGGGGTGATTATAGGAATTTTTTGGCTCAAAGAGAGGCTAGATGGCAAATTAAACTACAGGCGGATCATTTTCCTGGGTTAAATGAAGCCATCAATATTAAATGTTTCTTAAAAGATCGTGAAGCATATGTTTTATAATGTTTGTTATTGTAATGTACTCAGTTATGCCTATTCTATAGTGCATAATGATGAATGAAGAGTTTGCTTTTTGTAAAGGGCTCTTTAATTATGTTTTTACACTATGTAATTGATTAATTGATTTTAATTGTGTGCAGTATTTAAATGAATGTTTGATGTAACATTCATTTTGGTTCTGAAGAAGTTTTTTACAAAAGCGTTGAATAAAGTGGAAGTTACGCTAGTCCGTGGTTTCGTATTTTCCAAGCCTTGAGCAGTTTTTTTATCTATTTAGTTGTATTTATGTCAACCTCATTTTCTCGATATCCTCTTTTCTGAAGGAGACCTTGTATTACATTAGTTTCTTTCTCTAGATCACTGTTTTTGGTACATAACCTTGAGGTCCTGATGATTTGATTTTCCATAATGTTCTTGAAGACATGATTGGGATGCATGTTATTTCTATAGAGATAGTAATTTCTCCATGTTTCTTTTCGATAGATGGAAGTATGAATGCCTGAACCTTGCTGGTGTATAAGCCTCACATCCAAGAAGTCAATTTGATCTTCCGAATAATTAACAGTAAACTTAAGGAAGTCAGTAGTTTCATTCAAAAAAAATCACAAAAGTCTAGCAAATCCTGAACACTGCCATCCCATAAGATAAACACGTCATCTACAAAACGTCCATAAAACCTTAGTTGGTTCAGCCAAGGATTAGCTTCATTCAGGACTTTAGTCTTTTCCCATTGAGCTAAGACAAGGTTGGAATAGCTATTGGCGCATGGGGTACCCATGGTCACCCCCCAGCTCTGTAGATAATAGTCATTCCCATAGACGATTATATTAGTCTCCAGTATTAGCTGCAAAAGATCATATATAATGTCATTCCTCACATTCAAGTTATTTAAGAAAGTTCTAATGGCTTCTATTCCATAAGAAGAATCACAGTGAAAAGGTTGCAGACATCCATGGTCACAAGGAGCAAATTAGTAGGAATAACTTTGGTATCTATGGTAAGGTGCAAACGCTCCAAAAAAATCACCTGTGTCCCTTAATACCATCTCTGCATGTTTCAAATATTCCAAAAACTCCAAGGAAAGGGTGCCACAGAACCAGGAACCAATAAAACCACAACAGGCACCCAAAGAGGCAGAAGGTAATAATAAAACACGAGCCTGTAGGTGTAAGCAGCAGCAGGTTTAATCACATAAACGCCACACAATACAAAGCGTTTTCATCCACCAGACTTCCTCAGATGTAAGACGAAAGAATGAAGACTGTGCCTGCTTATATACCCCTCCCAATCTAATTAGTAGTTAAAACAATTGTTTAATTGACACCAATTAAATCCTGTAACTAAAATATTCATGACAACCTACCAACTTTCCACAAATACAGATGAAATTAGATAAAAACATGCACATTTTTTAAAAGAACTTTAAAATAAATATATAAATACTAAAACCATAACAATGTGTTGGACAGATAAATAAACTTGAATCAAAAACCAACAAAAAGAACTTGCAAAACATTATATATACTTATTTTATAGTTTTGCAGCTCTCATTTTTAAAATAGGGGCAATGGATATGTATTCATTCAGCCCTGGGAATCTATTGGCTTCCAGTAACAACTGCCAAAATATTTCTCTCACCTCTATCCTATTTTCCCACAGCCCCCCCCCCCCCTCACATCACATTGCACCTTCTCTACAACAAAGAAGCCCCATTTTGCTTGGGGACATGTCAGTGTATGTTTAAACAAGGCATTTTTAATATCTTCGACTCTAATAGCATATAAATGCTCATAAATCCTCCTTTTGAGTTTACGAGTAGTTTTTCCAATGTAAAATGCACCACAGGTTTTACATAGGGCCAAATAAATCAAGCCTTCACTATTACAGTTGGAAAAACTACTACTCTGATAATTTTTTTGATAAATCTGGACCACAACACAGTACTTATTCCTCTTCTTTTCCACCAGGGGGACACAATGCCTGGGACTCTATGGATCATAGAGTGATATACAGTGATTCAGGGATGGGGGAACATCAGGATTCAAACCATACTGAATTCCCTGAACTTAGGAGATCAGATAGGTTAAGGCACAAATCCCCTGTGCGGTATTTTTACAGGGGTCCCCCAAACGGCATGAGATAAATAAGAGTGGTAGCCAGGAAGGGGGACTAGCCAACATGTTGGACCAATGGAGTACAGGGAATATTACTGTGGATGGACCATGTCACACCCTACATGACTTTAAAATTTACAATTACAGTAGTGAGGAGATTGACAGGAAACATTTTCTTTTATTTTCAAAAGGTTTTAAATTCATCCCCTCTACAGGGGGTAATTTAGTGGACAGCTTAATAGACTTGAGGATTTTTCTACGGAAAAAGAATTTAGATATTATGTTTCAGGGGCAACAGGATGGTGGTACTAATAGTGGTATTAGAAGACCTAGTACCTATAATCCCCCTATACACCCCCAGCAAAAAAATTTTGAAAGAGAAGTCGGAGAAGAAATCAGGAATGTTTATAGGGGTGGATGGCATGGTAAATTTAACATGACTAGAGAAGAAAAGGTACTTCTCAAATCCATTCAAGAAAATAGATACCTGAGGGTGATGCAACCCGATAAAGGTGGAGGGGTGGTCTTCGTGGACAGTATTTTGTATTCCAGTAAGATGATGGATATGCTTAATGATACCAATAGGTATGTTAGGGTATCCAAGAATGAGATTAACTTAGCATACCATAAGATTGATTTGGTTTTACAGGACATGCTGAATGACAATTTTATAAACCAGGACACTTTTAAGTATCTCAGTGTGGACAGACCCCATATCCCTGCTATTTTCGGGATACCCAAGGTACATAAAGGTGTGGAGGATCCACCCCTGAGACCCATTGTGGCAGCCAATGGCTCTAAAACCTATCCGTTGGCCAAATTTTTGGATATAAAATTAAAAGATATTTGGGTTAGCGCCAATGGTATACCTAAGGACTCCTGGGAATTTTTGAGAAGCATTAATATTAACATGTATTCAGATTCCTTAATATTTGTAACCCTTGATATTCAGGATTTATTTAATGTGATTCCACATTCTACAGGGTCAGAATGGTTCCAGGATGCCATTCACCAACATGGAAAACTTGATCACAATACTTTTCTGGTTTATACAGAGTTGATGGATTTGGTATTGAAACACAACTTTATATTTTTTGAGGGTGAGTGGGTGAGTTGTTTAAACAGATCCAGGGAGTGGCCATGGGGGCAAGTTGTGCCCCTACTTATGCCAACATTGTGCTCATGGTTTGGGAAGAGAAGTTTGTGTTCCAGTCTGAATATGCACAATATTGTGTATATTACAAACGTTACCTGGATGATATTTGCATTTTTTGGAAAGGTAGTATAGAAAAGTTAACAGAATTCATAGACTATTTAAACCATACCACTAATTTTTTGAAATTTACTTCCCATATTACACATGACTATATGAATTTTCTGGATGTCACTATTAAAAAAGACATCCTAGGGCAGCAGTTTACATCTAATGTATATAGAAAGGTAACCTTTTCTAACTCTTACCTATATTTCACCAGTTCCCATCCGTTTAAACAGAAGAGAAGTATTATCAAGGGACAATTTGTCCGTAGTTGTAGGATGACCTCTTTGGACTCGGACTTCGAAGACGAAAGTCAGAGAGTCAAAGAAATGTTTATATCTAGGAAGTATCCTAACTATTTAATTGATGAGGTTTTGGAGGAAGTAAAGAATGGGAGAAAGGATAGGTTTGCCCCTATTTTGGGAACAGGAGATACCAGTGTTATAGTACCAATAAATGTGCAGAGTACCACACAACAACCAGGGGTGACGTTACCAGGGATGAAATCAAAAAACCTTGGGGGTAACTATGTGATGTTTTATAATCAGAATACCTCTAGAGTTAAAAACATTATTACTCAACACTGGTGCAGGTTTAGGTGTTATTCAGAGTTGGATGTTTTGTTTACCAACAACCTAGGATTTACATATAAAAAAGGCAGGAACCTCAAGGATTTGCTGGAGTATAATGGTTCTATTGTTTCATGTAAGAAATTGGGAACCTACAAATGCGGGGCATGTGCCCAATGCCCATATATACTTAGACAGGATTCTGTATACATCCTGTCAAGAGACCCTCAGATTCAGAGTAGTAGTTTTTCCAACTGTAATAGTGAAGGCTTGATTTATTTGGCCCTATGTAAAACCTGTGGTGCATTTTACATTGGAAAAACTACTCGTAAACTCAAAAGGAGGATTTATGAGCATTTATATGCTATTAGAGTCGAAGATATTAAAAATGCCTTGTTTAAACATACACTGACATGTCCCCAAGCAAAATGGGGCTTCTTTGTTGTAGAGAAGGTGCAATGTGATGTGAGGGGGGCCCGTGGGAAAATAGGATAGAGGTGAGAGAAATATTTTGGCAGTTGTTACTGGAAGCCAATAGATTCCCAGGGCAGAATGAATACATATCCATTGCCCCTATTTTAAAAATGAGAGCTGCAAAACTATAAAATAAGTATATATAATGTTTTGCAAGTTCTTTTTGTTGGTTTTTGATTCAAGTTTATTTATCTGTCCAACACATTGTTATGGTTTTAGTATTTATATATTTATTTTAAAGTTCTTTTAAAAAATGTGCATGTTTTTATCTACTTTCATCTGTATTTGTGGAAAGTTGGTAGGTTGTCATGAATATTTTGGTTACAGGATTTAATTGGTGTCAATTAAACAATTGTTTTAACTACTAATTAGATTGGGAGGGGTATATAAGCAGGCACAGTCTTCATTCTTTCATTTTACATCTGAGGAAGTCTGGTGGACGAAAACGCTTTGTATTGTGTGGCGTTTATGTGATTAAACCTGCTGC
This sequence comes from Protopterus annectens, assembly GCF_019279795.1. Taxonomy (NCBI): domain Eukaryota; kingdom Metazoa; phylum Chordata; order Ceratodontiformes; family Protopteridae; genus Protopterus; species Protopterus annectens. Next base: position 93,499,176 of record NC_056725.1, read on the forward strand.
TGCTTACACCTACAGGCTCAAGTTTTATTATTACCTTCTGCCTCTTTGGGTGCCTGTTGTGGTTTTAATGTTTCAAATATTGTTTTAAAGTTTCTTCTACATAAATTGACAATGGTTCTGTTGTCCAGCCACATCCTGAAACAATAGGACATAATGGAGGATTATATCGATCCTTATGTATCTTGGGTAAACCCCTGATCATGGGTATAGTGGGATTCTCCACCCTGAAAAATTCAAACAGCTCCTTGCTTAGATAGCCATCCAAAAAAAAGCCCCTCTAAATCATTGTTGACTTTAGCAGTAAGAGACCTCACATCATTCCCATTAAGTTTATGGTAGGTGTGCGTATTACTCAACATAGATTTCATTTTACTTACATATCATGTTGGATACTAATATATTCATCTATGGAAATGACTACTATCTACAGAGCTGAGGTGCAGCCATGGGCTAATAAATCTTACTATTATTCTGGTTATGTGACCTGTCTTTCGCAAAATTTAGTTTACCTTGCTACCTGCCGAGATTGTACAGCTTTTTATGTAGGCAAAACTAATCAGCTTTTTAAGACCAGAATTATGCAGCATTTATGAGATATATCGACTGGTGAGAAGAAAAATGCATTGGCAAATCATGTTTTATTATATCCTTTTCTTTCCTTCAGTTTTATGGTTTTGGATGTCCTGGAACCAAACATTCGTGGGGGTGATTTGAGAAATCTCACAGAGGTACGTGAGACAGAATGGATCATAAATCTTAGAGCAGACAGATATCCAGGAATTAATAATATAGTACCACTGAAACCACTTTTAAAAAGCAGATGTGTTTGTAGGATAAGTATGTTATGATTTCAGCATCAGTATTTTACTCAAGGGTGTGTTATTCACCTATGAATGAATATTGATAATGAAAGATTATGGAGTATCAGATATAATGCACCTACTTTTACTTGGCTGGATGATCAGGTGTACCCTTATGTTTGATACCAAAAGGTAATCAAAGCAGGGACTGGATTTGAGTTGCCGAGTGTATGGAACTTTGTTCGAGTGAAAGACGCTTGTGCTGACATCAAGTATACTTTTTCTCATTCTAGATTTCTATTCAAGGGTGTACCACCCACCAACGAATGATACTTTCTATCAAAAAGACCAAGGAGCTTTAGCCATTGTCTATGTTTTTTTAATTGGCTAAAAGAGGAGGTGTGTCTCTATGTGTGCTATTGGAAGGCAGCTCATACAGGAACTTGATCTGAGCTGTTGATTGGATGAGAATCCAATTTAAACTAGTGAATGGAGCTCTTGGCATAGATCTGATGAAGGCTGAAAAGCTGAAAGCGCTTATCTGCAGTTGAGCTCTGTTTTGTTTATGTTTTAGTTTGTCTTCCTTTATTAAACCTTTTGTGATTTTACCTGATTTTTAATCTAACTTTCTGGCATCTCATGGTGGTCTGCCCCTGGATATTTTACATAGTTTGTATATTGTTGGAAGGCAACGTATTGGTCTATAGTTTTTAGGATGGCTTGCAGACTCACTGTTAAGAAGGAAAGTATTGGTTTTCTGTTGTCAATCAGGTTGGCTCTGTTCAAGATGCATATATAAATAATTGTGAACAAAAAAAAGTGAAGGCTTCCAAAAAGTCACAATAAATCCAGTAGAAAGCCACAGTTTATGGAGAAAAAGGAAACAAACTGTTCGTATAAACTATTTATTTCACACATTGGCAAAGTACATAAACGCTTTAAAATCCACATGCGTTTTCGTCCTCGTATATTAGGACTTCATCAGATGATTAAATAAATCCCTTCATCTGTATTTATACCCATTAAAAACAATTGATCCAATAACATTTCATCATAGCATTTCAAACAATCAAATCACTATTCAATTGGGCTCTTCTTCTTGATAGGGGATATCCCAAGGAGTTTATTAAAAATATTAAGTCAGAAGTCATAAGTGGTAGAAGAAGTAGATTTAAACCTATTAAGGGTACTACAGACAATAATGAGAAAGAAAATCATAAAATAGGGAATAAAGAGATGGAAAATACAGACCTTTACCAACATGCCTTGGTCTTGGAATATAATGCCTCTAATTACGGTATAAACGGTATTTTTCAAAAAGAGTGGGAAAGATTTACTTCCTTTACTGATTTGGAAGATTTACCCAAATCATTACCAAAGGTGGTTTATAAAAATTCATGTAGTATAAGAAATATGTTAGAATATAAAAATAAAAATAGTGGTAGACAATTCAATTTTTTTTCTGGAAAGAAAGCAGGTACCTTCAAATGTGGTAGGTCTAGTCAATGTGAATACATTATGAATAAGGGGGAGATTTTTTTGGAAAGTAGAAAGAGATGGATTCAAAGTAAAGGGTATTATAACTGTGACACAAAGGGGTTAGTTTATCTTGCTGTATGTCAAAAATGTGGTTCATTTTATGTAGGGAAAATGGAGAGGTCCCTGAAAAGAAGAATTTATGAACACATGTATGACATTGCAAAAGGGAAGGAAACAAATGCATTATTTAAACACTCTAGAACGTGTGAAGGTTATAAATTTTATTTTTTGGTATTGGATCAAATTAAATATGATATTAGGGGTGGTATATGGGAGGAGAAAATTGAATACAAAGAATTATGGTGGCAAGTAACCCTGGCAGCAGGTAGATTTCCAGGTTTAAATGACCACCTTTCCATATTACCTCTATTAAAAATAAAGGCTGCTAAAAAATAAAGAAATAAATATAGGGTAATAATAGGTTAATTCAGTAGATGGTGCTATTCTCCATGAGTTTAAATTAGTAAAATAGTTTGTATTTAATAATGTATTCATTTTTTGGAATAATTTTATTTAAAGTATTTTAAATTTGAAATGATTTTATATGTATTATTTATATAACTATCTTATTTAATAAACAGGTTTTGATTAGAAAATATGGAGTTAATAGAGTAAAATGCAGGAGCTAATGAATATTTATGAGCCCACTTGAATAGTGATTTGATTGTTTGAAATGCTATGATGAAATGTTATTGGATCAATTGTTTTTAATGGGTATAAATACAGATGAAGGGATTTATTTAATCATCTGATGAAGTCCTAATATACGAGGATGAAAACGCATGTGGATTTTAAAGCGTTTATGTACTTTGTCAACGTGTGAAATAAATAGTTTATACGAACAGTTTGTTTCCTTTTTCTCTATAAACTGTGGCTTTCTACTGGATTTTTATATAAATAATTCTTACAGGGCTAAATCTTGGTGTAAAAACGTTAATACTTTTAGTCAAAACTTAGGTACTGGGTCTGGACCTGGGGTTTTCCACTTAGGAGCTTTTCTTAATTTTGTTTCACTTTTTAGGGCCATTACTTCATCTGATTTCATATACTCTACATTAGAACTCATCACTATTTCTTTTAATATTTCTGTGCATTCAGCATCTTTGTTATGTTTCACAGGGTCATCATCAGTATTTCTTCAAAATGTGTCTATTTTTTCTTTTTTTTTTGGTGGTGTTTCTATTCTTTTTACCTTGTTTCCCAGTTTTCTATAAAACTATGTTTTGGGTCATCAATGAATTGATTATTTTGTACTTTTCCTTCATATTTATCTGCAGATCTTCTAAGGTTTTTTTTGCCTGTGCTGATATTTTTAGTTTATTATTTGCAATAGTGCATGATACATCCTGGTCTGCTTTGATACTGTACATTACTTTTACCACAACTATCTTTCTAAGTATTTTTGATGATCTGTTACCTCTTCTATATTCTTCTAATAGTGATACTTCTTGTCTTAATTGCTTTATAGTTTTCTCTATTCAGCACTTCCATGGTGGCATTTTCCTTCTTTCCTTGCTTTCCTTTGTCACTCTATATTTTTGTAGTAGCATTTTATTCATTATTAGTTTAGCTGCGCAGTTTCTCTGGTTCGATTCCCGGCTGGGGTGCCTTCTGTGCGGAGTCTGTGTGTCCTCCCTGTGGTCACGTGGGATGCCTCCGGGTGCTCCGGTTTCCTTCCATATGCCAAAGACATGCTGTAGTTGGATTGGACACTCTAAATTGGCCCTATGAGTGAGTGTGTGCATGTGTGTGCCTTCTGTGGAAGGTTGGGCGCCGGGCTGGCAACTCGACACCGTAAAACTCCCACTGCCAATCATGAGTGGACAGGTGATCCACTGTGGCAACCCCTAACCAGGAAAAGCCGAAAGAAGAAGAAGAAGTTTAGCTGCGTATTAATGTATCCTATTTATTTATATTATATTTTAAGAATTTCTCTTAACAGTTCTAATTACTGCATTAATGAATTTTACCAAATTTCTAACGTGTTTGGTCTTATTTACTTTCTGTAATCTATTTTCTTTCATCAATGTTAATTTGTCTATCCATCCCTAGATGCAGAAGCAGCTCTTCCCTGAGATCATTTTCTTTTAGAATGAGAGCACCTTCTTTGCTCTCCATTTCCTGTGAGCATACTACAGAAAGTTGTAGAACATCTTCTTGTGGCATATCTTCTTATTTATTTATTTATTTATTTACATTTGTTTACCGGGTAGTGTCTGACTGGGCTGGCAGCCCATTTTCAGTGGAGAAAAAAAAAACAAAGACTAGATAATATTCTTACACTATAGCTACAAATTAGAAATGTAAACCACAGGGATCTAGATAACTAAGTAAAAAAGAAAAGCTGAAACATGTAGTGAGCAGTCCTAACTGAAGAGACATGTGTACACAGTGTTATAGAATGTTAACACTGAAATTAGGCAAATAAGAATAAGAAACATTACAAAAAAGCCGTACTTCTAGACAAAAGAAATTACTACTGCCACTTACAACAAACTAACCAGCTAAACCCACAAAAGTTTTGGGCGGGGATTAATAGAATCTTAAAACCTGGCCACTCCGACACCCTATACCCCTTAAACTCTTCCCAAAACAACACAAAACAAACAGCTGATGTCTTTAATACATTCTTCACTGAAACTGTCCAGTCTCTATCTAAACAACTATCCCGATATATCTTCTCAGCCCACCTCCCCTTCCACTTCTATTCCCCCATTACAACTGCAACCAGTACCCACATCCCTCATCTGCTCTCTTCTCCACAAACTTAAACCCTCCTCCCCATCTGCTGACCTTCTACCTCCCCAATATCTACAAATTACAGCCAAACCATTGGCCTATCCTATTTCCATTCTGATTAACAGAACCATTATCGAAAGCTACATTCCCTCAATCTGGAAAATCTCACATATTATTCTCCTACATAAAGGTGGTAACTCAATAGAGCTTCCTAACTACCGACCCATAGCCCTTCTCTCCCCCCTTGCTAAAATCATGGAAAAATGTATCCAAAATAGCTACTTAATCACCTGTTAAATAACAACCTCCTATCCAACTGTCAGCATGGTTTCAGACCCTTACATAGCACCACTTCTGCCCTCCTTTCCTTCACTGACTGCATCAACAAAAATCAGAACAATAATATCCTCAACTCTGCACTCTTCATCGACCTATCCAAAGCCTTCGATATGGTCAATCAACAGATTCTAATAAATTTACTGAAGACATTAGCCTTAGACTCTAGTGCCATAAATTGGTTCCACTCCTACCTTCATAATAGACAACAGGCAGTACTCTGGCATAATAACTTATCCAACCACCTCCCCATTTCCATAGGAGTTCCCCAAGGCTCTATTCTTGGCCCCCTTCTGTTTTCTTTTTTTACTAATGATCTGCAAACTAGTATTCCCTTAGCGACCTGTATACAATACACTGACGATTCTACTCTGATCTGTTCTGCCTCTTTTGCCTCTGAACCACGCTCTATCACCCAGCAGACTTTTCAAACCGCTGAATCATGGTTCCTTAAATGATGTCTAATCTTAAACCCTAAAAAAACAATTGTTACTTTTCTCCCCCACCTGCAAGTCCCCTCCTCTCAACTTCTCAGTCCTGTCTAATAATGGCACCAGTATATCTCCAGACCCCTCCACTAGGCTCCTGGGAGTTGAAATAGATAGCAACCTATCCTTTGATTCTCACATAAATAACACTATTAAACAAGTCAACAGAAAACTAGGCTCCCTTTATAGAATCAAACCATTCCTTACTCCACTGGCAAGAACCTCCATTGCCCACTCCCATCTGGTTTCAACCCTCTTTTATACCTCTCCTATTTATACTAACCTCTCCAAATCTAACCTCAAGAAACTGTCTGCTGCCTATAATAATATCACCAGATTTGCCTCTGGTTCTACTTTCAGAGCTCATCATTGCAAAAACTTAAAGGAATTAGGATGGCTTGAATTGCAAAATCTGATCTTGTTTCATCAACTCTCCTTAGCCCAAAACATTCTGTGCAAACCCACTAATACCCCTATACTCACTTCCCTTATAACTCCTTACTGCAACCTCAAAAGCCTACGCTCTTTTAACAAACTTCTCATAGCAACTTGTAAAGCCAACAACTTGGCAGGTAACTCCTTGTTCTCTAGCACTATTGGAAAATCCTGGAACTCTCTTCCTGACAATCTCTCTTCCATCTCCTCTCCTCACTGCTTTAAAACCCAGCTCAAAACTGTCCTTAGAAACTGCTGGCTCTGCCCCTGCATAAACCCTGACTAACATTTCCATCTAGTTCTAGTACTTCCACCTTTTCTGCCTACTAATTTTTAGTCCACAAATAAATTGACAGTGGTTTGAAAAGTGTGATGTGTGATAGAGTGTAGTTCAGAGGCAGAAGAGGCAGAACAGATCAGAGTAGAATCGTCAGCGTATTGTATACAGTACGTATTTTAAGTCCTATCCCACCTGAAAGAACTTGCTACTGTATATGCTCATTAACTAAAGTGTAATTTCTGTAATTTCTGTTTATCACTGAATGTATTTTGGAGCTTTTCTCCCCAGGCTTCCACTAAAAATGGACTCGATATCCAGTTGGACCAGCCCCATCAACAAATGTAAAATAAATAAAAATAAAGAAATAAAAAATAAAATTTGGAATACTAAAATGTTTACAGTCCAAAATGCAGTGAGGAAGCAATCAGTTGTAACACAGAATAAAACATAGCATTGAGCTGTAAAACGTGAAATGAGCATAGGAGATGAAATTAGTAGGAGAGATGAGTTATCCAGAGGGACTTCTTCAGATGTACCTTGCTTTATCTACTGCTTCTTCATATAGGAGTTCACTGGCCCATCACTTCGCAACACTGTCTGTGATAAAGTTGCTACTGTTTCCTGCTCCTTCTCTTGCTGTGCAACTGGAAATTAACTTTAGTACCAGTCTCCTACAGAAGGCTCCAGAGCATCACCATGTGGCAAGTCTTCAGATACTGCCTTCTCTACCTTTTTCTCATTAATCTTGGGATTAATTGTTTCATCATACTGTGACATTACTTGTGCTGGATTTTCTACACTAAATCTTTTACTTCACAGATAATCCATAACTTCAGTTTCTATTTGCTTAATGTCTTCCTTACTAATCATCTTTTCTGCTGTCTCCTTTTGTTTTCTTATTTTTTGTATTGTGGAATTTTCGTGTCTGGGTGCTTTGCATTTATTTCTCTTCAAACATCTTTGGAGCTGCTTTTTTTGTATTGAGTGTTGCTTTCTCCTTTACTTAATATTGCACAATACCAGATATATTTTCTTGGCCATGTCCATACTTCTTCCTCTGATATCTCTTGCTTCGCTTGTTGCTCCTTAATCTGGGGACTCATTGTTCCATCATGCTGCAAAATTACCTATACTGGATTTTTTGCACTAAATCCTTCACTAGGCAGATAATCCATTAACACAGTTTGTATTTGTTTAACTTCTTCCTTACTAATCCTCTTTATTACATTCCTTCTTTTTTTTCTTATTTTTTTGTATTGTGAAATGTTCCATATCTGGCTGCTTTGCCTGTATCTCTTTTCAAATATCTTTGGAGATGGTTTTCTGCATTCATTAGTTTGGATCTCTCTTTACCTGGTTAGCATGAGCTATCAATCAAATACATCATGTTTATGTATGTATATATATGTGTGAGTACATGTGTATGTATTTATGTATGTATGTGTGTGAGTACGTGTGTATGTATGTATGTGTGTGTGTGAGTACGTGTGTATGTATTTATGTATGTATGTGTGTGAGTACGTGTGTATGTATTTATGTATGTATGTGTATGAGTACGTGTATGTATTTATGTATGCATGTGTGTGAGTACATGTGTAAGTATGTATGTATGTGTGTATGTATGTCTGTGAGTATGTATGTGTGTAGGTATGAGTGTATGTATGTGTGTGAGTACATGTGTATGTATGTGTGTGAGTATGTATGTATGTGTGTGAGTGTGTGTGTATGTATTTATGTATGTATGTGTGTATGTGTGTATGTATTTATGTATGCATGTGTGTGAGTATGTGTGTATGTATTTATGTATGTATGTGTGTGTGAGTATGTGTGTATGTATTTATGTGTGTATGTGTGTGAGTATGTGTGTATGTATTTATGTATGTATGTGTGTATGTGTGTACGTATTTATGTATGTATGTGTGTGAATACGTGTGTATGTATTTATGTATGTATGTGTGTGAGTACATGTGTATGTATTTATGTGTGTATGTGGGTATATGTGTATGTATTTATGTATGTATGTGTGTGAGTACGTGTGCATGTATGTATGTATGTGTGTGAGTACGTGTGTATGTATTTATGTATGTATGTGTGTGAGTACGTGTGTATGTATGTGTGTGAGTACATGTATATGTATTTATGTATGTATGTGTGTGAGTACGTGTGTATGTATTTATGTATGTATGTGTGTGAGTACATGTGTATTTATGTATGTATGTGTGTGAGTACGTGTGTATGTATGTATGCGTCTGAGTATGTATGTATGTATGTATGTATCTGTGTATGTATTTATGTATGTATGTGTGTGAGTATGTGTGTATGTATTTATGTATGTATGTGTGTATGTGTGTACGTATTTATGTATGTATGTGTGTGAGTATGTGTATGTATTTATGTATGTATGTGTGTGAGTATGTGTGTATGTATTTATGTATGCATGTGTGTGAGTATGTGTGTATGTATTTATGTATGTATGTGTGTGAGTACGTGTGTATGTATTTATGTATGTATGTGTGTGAGTATGTATGTATGTATGTGTGTGAGTACGTGTGTATGTATGTATGTATGTGTGTGAGTACGTGTGTATGTATTTATGTATGTATGTGTGTGAGTACGTGTATATGTATTTATGTATGTATGTGTGTATGTGTGTATGTATGTGTTTGAGTATGTATGTATGTGTGTGAGTATGTGTGTGAGTATGTATGTATGTGTGTGAGTATGTATGTATGTATGTGTGTATGTCTTTATGTATGTATGTGTGTGAGTATGTGTGTATGTATTTATGTATGTATGTGTGTATATGTGTGAGTATGTGTGTATGTATTTATGTATGTATGTGAGTATGCGTGTATGTATTTATGTATGTATGTATGTGTGTGAGTATGTGTGTATGTATTTATGTATGTGTATGAATACGTGTGTATGTATTTATGTATATATGTGTGTGAGTACGTGTGTGTGTATTTATGTATGTATGTGTGTGAGTACATGTGTATGTATGTATGTGTGTGAGTACGTGTGTATGTATTTATTTATGTATGTGTGTGAGTATGTGTGTATGTATGTATGTTTGTATGTGTGTGAGTTTGTGTGTATGCATTTATGTATGTATGTGTGTGTGAGTACATGTGTATGTATTTATGTATGCATGTGTGTGAGTATGTGTGTATGTATTTATATATGTATGTGTGTGAGTACTTGTGTATGTATTTATGTATGTATGTGTGTGAGTACGTGTATGTATTTATGTATGTATGTGTGTGAGTACATGTGTATGTATTTATGCATGTATGTGTGTGAGTACTTGTGTATGTATTTATGTATGTATGTGTGTGAGTACGTGTGTATGTATTTATGTATGTATGTGTGTGAGTACGTGTGTATGTATTTATGTATGTATGTGTGTGAGTATGTGTGTATGTATTTATTTATTTACTCATAGATACTGTTTACAGGGAAAGTCCAACAGGGTACGGAACCCATTTTCAGTGGAAGCCTGGAGAGAAAAGCACCACAAGTATAATAATGATTCAAAATGCTTGATTTTATAGAAGCCCCACAATGGTAAAACAATGCTTGATTATACAAAAGACAGTGTATTATTTACAAGTTTGAGAGAATAATAAAATACATTTTAAGTTTAGCTGCTAATGGTTATAATAATTTGTAGTAGTGACTGGGAGAGAATCCAGACACAGATTAGGTATTAGGAAGGTGATAAAGGAGAAATTCATATTAGGAAGGTGATGAAGAAGAAGAGTAGAAGATGGAGGAGGAGTTGGAGAGGAGAGTAGAATAGGTGCATGAGATAGGAGGTGAGTGAGACAGCGAAAGAGAAAGTGGGTGATGGAGGTAAGAAGGAGGAAAGATGGAGGTAAAACTTGCTTAACAATGGAGGGATTTTAACCTGGTGAAGATCAGCAGCAGAGCCGTGTATTGGCTACGCAATGTTAACATCAATTGGTTTCCCCTCACCTCTTTCTCCCTAACCTCCAGCATAATCCTACATGGCTACACTCAACTTATCTCCTCATCTACTTATCATTATAAAACCACCAATTCCAGTTCTATCCTAGACTGGATTCTTGTCTTCAAACCTAACCTCTGTCACCACCCTGAATCTCTACCAGACTTAATTAGTGAGCACTCTCCAATACGTATCCAAAGATACTCCTCCTACCTTTCTAGATCACACAAACTTAAAGAATGCTGAAGACCAACAAACTTCAACCCTGACATATTCAATAACTCTCTCTCCTTAACTGACTGGTCCTTCTTATCTCTCCTACCTCTTGATGTAGCTGTTCTACAATTCAACTCAATCTTTCTAAGCACAGTTAACTCTCTTGCCCCTCCCAGAACTATAAGAGTCAAATCTCGATGTTCCCCTTAGCGTACTAACTCTACTCTCACTCTTATGCATAACAGAGACTCAGCTTGGAAGCTTTGGACTAAGACCAAATCTCTCTCCCACTACCAAAAATATAGGGAACTCTACAACTTGACCAAAAACATTGATAAAAAACACCTTCTACCATAAATTCCATAAACCCCAAACTACAGAACACAGAAACTCCAAAAAGTTCTGCAACACTATCAGTCAAATTCTCCACTCTGAGAATCCTTCAACTCCTAACCCCTGCCCAAATAAGACATCTCAAGAAAGAGCATGTTTTGAACTCTTACTTCATTGATACTATTAGCAAATGTATGAAGACTTCTTACCCAACTGAAAGCTCTCTTACCACCACCACCCCACTTCAAAACAACCCCTTCTCACTAAAACCAGGTCCTACCAGCTACATTATAAAACTCCTTCTCAAGCTTAAACCATGTTCCCCTTCCACTGATAACCTGCCATCTCTCTTCCTTAGGGCTGCTGCTAACTCAATAGCATATCCTGTCTCCATCCTCAAAAAACACTTAATAAGAGAATCCACTGTCCCTACTCTCTGGAAGCAATTCTATACCATACCTATCCGTAAAGGTGAAAACTCTGCAGGACTCTCTTACTTTCGACCTATTGCTATAATTTCTCCACTCTCCAAAATTTTAGAAAAACAAGTTCATAAACAAATCATGACCTATCTCACACAAGAAAAACTGCTCACCCCAAACCAGCATGGCTTTTGCCCCCACCACAGGACCACTAAAGCCTTTATTTTATACACTCCATATCCCTAGCCAGAGACAACAATAAACTAGTGTCTTCCTGTCTCTTTCTTGACCTCCCTAAAGCCTTTGACACTGTCTGTCATCCTATCCACCTTTCCAAGTTTTCTCACTTCAATCTCTCCTCAGCTACAATTCTTGTTTTAACAGCTACCTCTCCAACAGGCAGCAATCTGTCAAACAGCTATCTAGTCCTTCTCACTTCCTCTCCATCTAAATGGGTGTCCCACAAGGATCAGTTTGTGTCCCCTTTCTTTTCAACATCTTCACTAACCAACTTTACACATCCTGTCCTCAGTCATCCCTCATACAGTATGCAGATGACACCACAATCATCTCTGTTGCTGTCAATCCCACCAACCAGCTCACCCTGATGCAAAAATATTTTAACCTCACTGAAAAATTACTTGCTAACAACCAGCTCATACTGAACCCCAAAAAGGCAAAACTTCTACTCTTCCCCCTAAATCACTCTCTCACCTCAAATCCACATTCACCATTTCTTCTCTTAACAACACTATTATCATGGTAGAATCCCACACTATGCTTCTTGGTGCAATCATACATGACCAACTTAAATTTGACCTACATGTGTACAATCTATCAAGAAAAAACACCAAATCTCGGCCTACTGTATAGAAGCAAAAGGTTCCTCACAGCATACTCCAGAATCTCAGTTGCCCATACTTACCTTCTCCCTAACCTCTTTTACAACTCCCAAATCTTAACAAACTTACAGTCCAAACTCCTTTCCAAATTTGAAGCCACCAACAACAAAGTTGCTAGATTTTCTGCCAATCTGCCTTCTAAATCCCACCACTGTCATGCTCTTAAGACACTCATCTGGCTTGAGTTTTCCCACCACTTTCTGCTTACTCACCTACTCATCATCCATTCTATCCTGAACAAGGCATTCTCCTGCCCTGACATATCCTCTCTAGTGTCCCTCTACACCCACCCTAGAACCTTCAGGAGCTCAGACCAGTGTCTCCGACAGATTTACAAACCCAGAAATTCCTTTGGCCATAATCTCTACAGCTATTATTCCCCCCTTTTATGGAACAATGTTCATTTGAACCTCAGAAATATTACCCGGGTTTAAGAATTCAAGAAAGCTCTCAAAAACTACCTAAGCAGCACCTGGATTTGAAATATAATCACCCCACTTAAACCCCATCCTAAGCGCCTCCCCCCCTCTTTCCTCCACTTCCTCCTTCTCCTCCACTATCTTACAGAAAACAACCTTCTTCATATGAAATGACGGTCTCTAACTACTGCCAATCGCCCCTTCACTTCTTGTCCTAGAAACCTGATGCCCTTATCCTATTGCTGGATAAAAAATACACCTCTTGTAATAAAAGAGACAAACTGCTTTTTGTATGTATTTTAGACCACTGATGACAATCTAATTGTGTTATTACTTGCTTTGTATTAATAGCTTTTAGATGTTTTTTTTTCTTATAATACTTTAGTAGCTGGTACTAAATTATCTTATTTGTGTATTTTTTTTGACAATTTACTAATAGTACTGTATAGCTTTTCTCATGGGGCCTCTGCTAAAATAGGGCAATTAGCTCAGTCAGACTATCCCAGTCAACAAATGTCAAATAAATAAATAAATGAAACATTCCTAGTTTCTGATGTGTTTTTAATGCAATTTTGATTGTGCAGGACAGTTTTAAGGTTATCATCTATTGTCATTCCTTTCGTAACAGTTTAGTATGGGAGATGACCTCAATCACAGTGTTGTTAAGAGAGATGATCTTGAACTTAGATTTTTCATGATAGAGAGACTTGGGAAAGAACTGTAGTAAATTTTTTTTTTTTGGGGGGGCAGCAAGAGTTGTGCACTACTGAGCCATGTTTCAGTAGCAGTAAAAGCTTCTTGAGTGATTTGTTGCAGGTTTGTTAGGTTGTCAGAAAAGCATATAAGAGAAAAAAACACTACATATTCTATTAGGCTTGTTGAAAGGATGTCTGCATAGTATTGGTGAGAATATGAAAAAAAAGGTGGCCAAGGATGTAGCCTTGTGGTATACCACTAGTAATGGAAAGGTAAGATGAGATGTCAGAGTGACATTTAACTGACTGGTGTCTGTTAAATAAGAAGCTAGCAAACCATTGGAAGGTATATTGTGATAAAACTAGAGAAGATATTTCAGGAAGAACTTTATTGTGAGAAACAGTCTCAAAGGTATTGGATAAATATAAAAATAAGGAGGAGATAATTTTGTCTCTATCCCTGGCTTGATGAAGGTCTCTGCGGAGGTTAGAAGTACAGGGATTGTACTGTGGGATGGGCAAAATCAATGTTGCATAGGTGTCAGGAGTTGTTCCTGGAGAAAGTATTTTAGTAGTTGTTTCTAAATGCATTTTTTCGAAAATTTTAGAAAGAGGGGATAAGATTGCTATAGGTCTGAAGTTTGACAGTTATGTTGCTTTGCTTCCTTTGTGTAGAGAGGGTTAATGTGAGGCTTTTTCTAGAGGGAAGGGACCTAGGTGTCCTGAACAAATCTATTTACAAGGATGAAGACTGGGTAGGCTATAATGCTGACTGCTACTTTAAGGTATTCACCTGGGAGGTTATCATTAGAAGGGGAACATGGTTTGAGTTTAGTTGTTTTACATAGGATGTGTGTTAAAGAGTGTTGTGGAAATAATAATATTAAGAAACAGCACTCTGACATTATAAGAAAAGCAAATATTTTATTTTTTTTCTCTTAAAGAATAACATTGTATCTACTGTGTATTTTAAACCATCCTTTAAAGTTCATTCTGTTACAAAACTTCTTTTTGTAAAAAGAAAAGCATTATTTCAGAACTGTCAGTGTCTCAGTTTGAAAGAACACTTAGCTAGCAGTCTGAACCATTGACCTTTTTTATTGTCAAGGCTAGAATGGTAGTATTTAAAATTTACTGACAGTGTCATGTTAACAATAACCCAGGAAATTACTGTATTATGTTTAGTATCAGTAACAAATAAAATGCTGATCTAACTTAGCAGGCATAAAAGCAGGTGTTTATGCTAAGCACAACTAACCAAGGTCAGAAAAAGCTTCACAGTATGCAAAAAGCCTATGGGCTGGGCTTATGTCATCTTGGTTTTTATTGAATAGTCATAAATTTTTCTAAGAAATTATTAAAATTTGATTTATTCTGTATCAGATATTCTTGCTGTAATAGTCCTTGGTCTTGGAATTTGTAGTATAAAAAGGGCTGCATGCTACAATGATTTTGCATATATATATATATATATATATATATATATATATATATATATATATATACATATATACATATATATATATATATATATATATATATATATATATATATATATATATACATACATACAGAGATTTTGTTTATTAATGTTTTGTTTTTTTTTTTTTTTTGGATCATGTCACACAGTACTGGAACATTCGAGAAACGATGACCTTAAACACACAGGATATTGCAACAAAATAGTAGAACAGATATGCCATGTCTGCTTGCTGTAAGTGTTATATGTATACAGATCATCTAAGCGACCACTCACTTACTTATGTAATTAGACATAAAACCAACCTAATTTCACCTACCACTTATAGAACACTACATTTAAAAAAGCAATTTAACTCTGAATGTTTTCTAGCTGAATTAATACAATGTAATTGGTCCCCACTAAAATATCCCCCACTTAATGAAGCAGTAGAATACTTCAATTCCACATTCTTAGCTATCCTCGATCACCATGCACCTAGTCGAACTATTAGAACCAAAGCTATAGCAGCACCCTGGCTGACCAATAATACTAGGAAAAAATCATTCTCAGAAACAAATCTTGGGCTAAATGGCATACCACTAAAAATCTAACTGACCGCCAAAATTTCAGAGAGCTTAGAAACAGTACAAAAATAGCCATCCTGGCAGACAAAAAGAACTATTACCTTCAATTACAACAAACCTCCAAAAAGGAACCTAAAAAATTCTGGGCCAGCATTAATAATCTTTTATCCCAAGGCCAGTCTATCACACCTAACCCTCAGGACTCTAATCCAGAGTATCTCACACAAATAGCCAATGACTTTAATTCATTCTTCACTAATACTATCCAAACTCTAGCCAGTCACCTATCTCCCGACACCTCTATGCTACTCTTACCTACCTTAAATCCACCTCCTTCCTTTCACTTACAACCTGTATCTACCTCCTATATCTTATCACTGCTCCAGAAACTAAGACCTACCACCCCCTCAGCAGACAAACTCCCTGCAGAATTCTTGCAAATAGGAGCCAAAGCGATTGTCTATCCCATTTCTATTCTGATAAATAGATCCATAATTGAAGGAATTTTCCCCTCTATCTGGAAGATATCTCACATCATTCCACTACACAAATGGGGTAAGTCTAATGACTTCTCTAACTTTCGTCCCATAGCACTTCTATCACCTATAGCTAAAATCATGGAAAATGTATCCATAAGCAACTTCTTAACCACCTTCTGCAAAACAACCTACTTGCTAACTGTCAGCATGGATTCAGACCTTCCCACAGTACTACCACAGCATTACTCTCCTTTACCAACTCCATCAACTATAACCGCAACAATAATAACCTATCATCTTCAGTCTTCATTGACTTATCTAAAGCTTTCGACATGGTAAACCATAAACTTCTTTTGCACATACTAAAATCTCTCTCACTTGATCCTCCTTCCTTAACTTGGTTTACATCTTACCTAGAAAACCGCCAACAGGCAGTCCTCTGGAAAAATGGATTATCTAATCTCCTTCCTATTTCTTTAGGTGTACCTCAAGGCTCTATCCTAGGCCCCCTTCTATTTTCTATCTTTATTAATGACCTCCAATCAGCTATCCCAAACACTACCTGCATACAATATGCAGATGATTCTACTATAATCTGCACTGCTAATTCACAAACTGAACTCCAGTCACTCACTCAAAAAGCCTTCACCACTGTCGAACAATGGTTCTGTGACCATTGCCTACTCCTTAACCCCAAGAAAACCAAATTGCTATTGTTCTCACCTTCCCGTAAATCTGCCCCACTCAACTTCACTCTTACGTCCACTGATAGCACTCTTATTTCTCCAGATTCAACTACTAAACGTTTAGGAATAACTATTGACAATAATCTCAGCTTTGACTCTCACATCAACAACACAATAAAATTAGTGAATAAAAAAATTGGATCCCTTTACAGAATCAAACCCTTCCTTACACCTGAAGCAAGGACCACCTTAGCCAGATCTCACCTTATCTCTACTTTTCTATATGCTTCCCCCATATACACAAATCTCTCCAAAAACAACCTCAAGAAACTATCAACATCTTACTATAATATTGCTAAATTTGCTACAGGATCTCCATTTAGAACTCACCACTGCCTGAACCTAAGACAACTAGGTTTGCTTGAACTTCCAAACCAACTCATACTTCAACAGTTCTTAATAGCTCACAAGATCTTATACCAACCAACTAAAATACCTATACTCTCTAACCTCATCACACCATACAATAACCTGAAACATTTACGCTCTTCCAACAAACTACTGATTAATATAACCAAACCCAATAACTCTGCAGGTGACTGTCTCTTTTCCAACTCTGTTGGAAAAATGTGGAACAAACTACCCTCTGATATCTTATCTTTGTCCTCTCTCCCACTTTTTAAAAGACAACTGAAAATTCATCTCAGTAAACACTGGCTATGCTCCTGCAACAATCCGGATTAACTCTGCTTCTTCCTCTCTATCTTTTCTTCTTCTATAATTCTTACAATCTCTGCTCCCTATACCCTTGATAGGTCTACCTTTATATAACATCTATATAGATATATGTTATCTCTTACTATTGTAACAAAAAAAAATATATAAGACATTTGTCTATTATACTTTTGGTTTTTGCTCTGACTATATTGTGTATATCGTGTATTAACTAGCTCTGTCTTCACATTTTAGTATTGTATTGCCTATCTCTGTTTAACTTGTTTTAACCATTGGAGCTTTTCTCCCCGGGCCTCTACTGAAAATGGACATATATCCAGCTAGACTAGCCCAGTCAACAAATGTAAAATAAATAAAAAAATAAAAACATACAGTTAACAAATTACTAAGTATGCAGGCTGTTTCTCACAACTCTTGGCAGAGTTTGCATCTTTTAAAGGTCAACCTAATGGGTTTTGTTTATAAGTCAAAAGGATATAAACTGTTAAGATATTTGAAACAACTGATCTAGAACAATTTGATAGGATATCTGTTGTAGTCTTTAATCCTATACTGCCATTAAAACAAATAATTACGTGTTGCAGCTTCACCCAGATACAGTTACTAACTTTTATATAACAATGTTATTCTTTTTTAACGTATTTAGTGTAGCAAGGTCTATTAAGATATCTCCATTTAAGCAAACTGTGTACATTAAACTTTAAGCCATTAATCATATTTCATACAACATTAGTTATCACTTGTTTACTTGCAGCAGCCTTGTCTCGATTTTAGCTTAACAGGAATGCAATCTAAATACTTTACTGTAAACTGATAGCATATATTCTACTAATGCAGTTTTCAAGAGCAATATATTACTGAGTTATAAATATTATAAATATTAGGTGTCAGTGAAACTGTCTGTATTTGGCAGCAACTAAGACATTGAACTCAAATGTATATTATATCCAGTTTAAGTTAAATTTTAGGCAATGTCTTTATGAACTCATCGAAAACAATGTAACTAGCAAGCAGATTCATTGAGAACAGACCATAAGATGGTGCTTATTTTTATATAAGTGTGCCTTCTCAAACTGTTTAATTTAATATCTTTACAATTTATTGTTTCACAATCTAGGCATAATATAGCAATAATTCAAGCCACTGACCATAACGTTTTAAAGCTAATCAACCTTCTATTTGCCAATGAACATCACTGTACTATTTTTAAAAATGCAAAATGTTTACTTATTACTGCAAGAGTAAGCTTCTTACTAAATACTTCTACATTTAAACTAGAAAAAAAAAGAAAAATAGTTTTATCCTCTCTTACAAACAAATTAAATGTAAATCACTCTTTTACTTTACTAGAAGCAATGAAGTCATTGAATAAATCAGAACCCATTTTACTTTAATTACTTATCAGAAATCCCCAGGCTCCAGCCTCTCGGAACAAAATGTCTAATAAAATAAGCACTTCACTTGAGATAGCAAATGTGGCTATTTCAGAGACTGTGGTTAGTATAGTTTGTTAACTGCATTGTCGTTAAGTTTGTAGAATATGATGGTGTGTCTTAGTTATGGTTATAGCTTGATTTTAATTTATGTATCTTGTAGGTATTGTATGTCTCTTTATGTATTGCAATCTGTATATTTTATATAACAGTTTATAGTCTCTGATGAAGTATGGTGTTTAGAAAAATGTTTTATAGCTGAGTAGGAAAGTAGAATAACACTGTATAACAATTAAATGCAACCATTTGTTTATTCCTAAAATGCAACCTTTTGTTTATTACTGAACTCAAATGACAGCTATATGCTTTAATTATTAAGCATGCCTCTCAACTTCATTGCTCAAGAATTTTGCACAAACTCAGAAGCAATGGAGGGAGGGCGGCCAAAGGCCTCAAACGAGGAAAACTTTCTAAATAGCCTGATTAATTTAATAAAGCAACAAAGTAGCAAATTTATTAAAGAAGTCAACAGAAGAACATGCTTTGAATGAACATACAACTATCTGAACAACCAGAAACATGAAAGTCTAATGTCAGACATCATGGGCTGACTGCAGTCCTCTGTGACTCCCCAAAAACAAAATCCATAAGAGATATGGCAAAAAGACAAAACCAAATCAGGGAACAGTAATTGCAATATGTAAAACCTGTGTGCAATAAAACTGTATCTTATACTGTCTCCATTGGGAGGCACAGTGGATAGCATTGTTGTCTCACAGCAAGAGGTTCCCTGGTTTGATTCTCAGCTGGGGTTCCTACTTTGTGTAGTCTGTATGCCCTTCATGTGGCTTTCCTTTGGGTGGCCCAGTTTCCTTTTACATTCCAAAGACATGCAGTAGGTGGATTGGTCACTCTAAATTGGCCACAGGGTGTGAGTGTGCACATGTGTGTCATACTAAGTTCATAGGTGAATACTAGGCTATGCGTTGAAGGGCCATTTCAGAATCAAACTCTGTACCTTGTGTTGAGGAGGTAACATCTTTAACCATTATGCTAAACCCATGGAAGTACAACCATGGCACGGCTAGCCACCTGGTGGTGTGAAACTTGGCTCTAGATGATTGATACTGTTGAAATGACACCTTGACCCCATGTGCAAAAATGGGAAAAAGGGCCTGTGGATGAATGAATGAATGAATGAATTATATCCTCTAGATCACTGCAATTAGGAATAAAGTTCTCTGTGTATGCATATTGTCAATAACTAAGGCAACTTAGAATATGAAAACTCAAGGGAGAATGAACAGAAAATGGATTAGATTTTGAAATACTTGAGTAAAAAGTAATGTCTTTCGGCTTTTCCTGGTTATGGGTTGCCACAGCAGAACTCCGGTCCACTAATGATTGGCAGTGGATTTTTACATTGCCGAGTTGCCAGCCCGATGCCCAACCTTCAAAGAAGGCAAACCCATTCACACACTCTTCTACCAGCATGTCTTTAAACATCACTTGACCGCAGGGAGAACATGCAGACTCCACACAGAAGGTGCTCCAGCCGAGAATTGAACGGGAGAACCTCTTGCTGTGAGGAGACAACACTAACTGCTACTTTTGAAATACTTGAGTATGAATTATAAACATGCAACTTTTTAGATATTTTGAAGCTTTTTCTGACCTTGGTTAATTGTGCTTGGCATAAACACCTGCTTATTTAGATCAGTGTTTTTACTTGGTCATGATACTGAACATAATGCAGTAGTTTTTTTTCTTTATTGCGTTGTATGGAATGCCCTTTAGTTAAATAGACACATATTTTAACATGACAGTGTCAGTACATTTTAAATGCTACCATTCTGTTCTGGACTCTTTACATTCTCCCACTATAGTGATTATAAGCTGCATAGTTTTAAGCAGTACTGCACTGCCAGCACAGTTTGTCTTAGCATCATTTTCTCAAAGAGGCTAATGAGCACATACAGGAAACATTGAGAAACCAAAATAGTAAATTAGTTTGCTGTTTTCTTGTTATACACACAAAGTTTCGTAGTCAAGAACATAAACTGTTATTAAGAACAAGAATACAGAAAAACCTGAAATATTAGATTAACATGTAAACTGTTATATAACATAAAGCAATGAAAGTTTCACATGTTGCATTGCTCATTCTTCATACAGCATGTAGTTTATATCAAAACTTTAAGCATGCTATTGAAATAATCAGTGACAAGACATACTGGTATTAGTTCTAAATGCTTATAATTTGACTGCTTCCCAGGAAACACAGGGATATTTATTTGTATTACATTTTTGTTTTATAATTGTACTTTTGAAGTCTAATCAGAAATTAGAGACTCTAAATAATACTTTTGGTGCCTTGACTCAATACATGTTCCTATTTTATTGCCCCTGTGCATTTCTTAACCTTGCCAGTACTTCAAACTGCAGGGAGAGTCCCCTCCCTACAAACTTATTCATACTTCGACAGATACACATAGATATATACTACTTTTACACAAGACCAAGTAAGGGGACTGCCTGACAGCCAATAAATAATGAGCTGTGCATGTGCTTTTCAGAATTACTTAGGGAAAGGGTAGCCATTTTAAGTGACAGAATGGTTACAATGACAGACTCATAACCATGACATTTTAAATTGATAGAATTTTAAACTCAGGAAATTTTAACTTGCATACTGCTTAAATCACACTTCATTCGATTTTGTACCTAGTCACAACACAATGGGGACATTCACAGCACTACCTGTAGTGTCACATAATTCAGACAAACATAATTCACACATTCAGTCAAACACTAGCTGACTTAATCTGTAGCTAAGAACTGCAGGTGTATGTTTGGTACTTTTAATATAGCTTTACATGGCTTACTTTATGTAATATTACCTGATTTTTTGTCTTCATTTTTTTACTGTTACTATTTATATATATATATATATATATATATATATATATATATTTTTTTTTTTTTTTCCTCATCTACATTTCTCTCAGTCAAAGCAACACATATTGGGCAGGATTCACGAAGCCTCCGTGTAAGAGTTACAAGGCTTACACGGAGGCTGCAGTTAAATGGTGTGACGTTAGCATGCCATGCATATGCATGATGGCATGCTGAATCACACCTAAGGCTAACACAGTCCATGTAAGACAGTAGGGGGCATGTCCGTAGAGTAAAAGTCCCGAAAGTAAACCCCCACGGCAGAGTCCGTGTAAATGTGAATAAGCACAACACAACACATGCCCCCACAGACTATGAACATAAAATGTATAAATGAACATCTTATATTTTTTT
The DNA here is from genome assembly GCF_019279795.1 of Protopterus annectens. NCBI lineage: Eukaryota > Metazoa > Chordata > Ceratodontiformes > Protopteridae > Protopterus > Protopterus annectens. The sequence continues at coordinate 93,521,438 of NC_056725.1, forward strand.
TATAAGTTGTAAAGATGTTTGCCAGTGAGTGCGCCCGTTTGCGGGGGCGTGCCCAGCGCTTAGCCACAGTTAGCAGTCAGTGGAAAAGCATATAAGAACTAAATATGCAAAGTAAGCCAAGAAGCAATAGCGTAGCAGTAGAGACGTTGGCTGAAGAGGAGGCAATCATGGTTTGAGCCCCCACAACATCAATTTTTATTTTTAGTGAAATAAGCACAAAACAATTCCCTGACATATATGTACATATATAAAATTATATTTTATGTAAAATGTAATGAAATGGGCCATGTATTTTGAAGAAATGTGAGATAATAAAAAATAAAAAAAATGTCAGATGTGCCTATAGCTGAGCTACAGTCTAGCAAGCTGAGTATATCTGCCTGTAGGTGAGCAGTGTTTTAACAGGTTTAAAATGAGTGCCCGTAGGTGAGCAGTCATTTAACAAGTGTAAAATGAGTGCCCGGGGTTGAGCAGCATTTTAACACGCTGAAACTGTGTGCCCATAGCTGAGCTGAGCGTAATATGTGTGCTGACAGACAAACAACGTGTAAACCAGCGTGGCTCGTTTGTGCGGAGCTGCGCACCACGTCAACAAGCTAACTGACGGGCAACGTTGAGCAAGCTGTATCAAAACTGCCTTTACACAGACACACCTCCTAGCCTGTGTAGACAGTCATAAAATATAAAAAGCAATGGCCAGGCTTGAACCCAGGATACCATGCACCATAGTCAAAGTACTGAACCACTAAGCCATGACAGTTGCACTTAGAAATGCAGTAATAGCATATATATAGGAATGAATAGAAAGAGGAGCATGACAAAGCAGGTTTTGTGAAGCTGACACAATTCCAAAATGCCCAATCACAGATAAGTGTGGGAAAAACGGCATATATAAGCTCCATAGGTGGGAATACACAGCATAACCGATTGTGGAACCGACTTGCAGCCAGGATGGCAGGTGTAGGAGAGGGTAGTTGCTTCCGAGCACAGAGGTGGGGCGTTGATGAGTCCATATATATGGTTTGGCTCCTTGTCCATGATCATGAGGCCCAACTCATGCAGGGCTAGGTCCTGTGGGGAGCATATAAGGCTGAGGCATGGGACCGGTTGGCACATGATCTCACCAGTGCCACAGGAATGCCAAGGACTGGTGAACAGGTCCGTCACCACCATGCGGACCTGAAGAGATGGAAGCAGGACCAACTGAACCGTTGGATCCAGGAGGCCCGGCATATGCCCAACGTCCCACTACTGAGTAAGTTACATGTAATTATTTATGTAAGAAAGTAACCTAGCTGATATTATGGAGATGTGTATTCCAGTATTACTTCATTTATATTGCAGCTGCAGGTGTCCGTTCTGCGAACCGTCGAGCCTATGCCGATAGGCTGGTGTGGTTGCGCCACCAGGCAGGTCAGTAATTCTCTCCCTGTAACTGTAAAAAAATATATAAGTATGACAGCTTGCAAAAGAGTGCAGTGTAGTCACTTATTAATAAAATGTGCAAGTAACAGTGTAAGAGAGTTTGCAAGTATTGCTTGATTATAAAAGTGTGATGCAGCCTGTAATCCAAAAATAAAAATTAAACAAGTCTGAAATAAAGATGTCCCACCTGTAATATAATAGTACATAACCTGCAGCAGGCTGAAAAGTATAGCTACAGAAGCTGAGTAAAACACATGTGTGAAATATATCCCTGTTTAAATTCTGAAACATAACACAAGTGAGACTGTTGGAAAGGATTGTTATAACTGAAAGTAAAACATGTCAATAAAGCCTAGAAGTAAGTACCATCCTGAATTGTAAAAATAAAACAAATGAGAGAGTGTGAGAAAGAGGTATGAATCCACCAATAAAATAGTAATAACTCCTGAATAAAGTATACTGCAGTCAGTACAGAATGAAATGAATGTGACAGGCAGAACCAAACAGCAACATGTGTTGAAAAAAGTACTGAAGCTGGAATGTGTGTCCCAAAATCTGGATATGTTGCTCTCAGTTTGCAATATGCAGATAGTATGGTTGTATGAAATACCAAACATCCACAGTTGTCTATAGCCATATAAAGCAAATGTAGCAGGATGATGTAGCTGAACAGCGCCAGATATGAATGTGTATGAATAAATATGAAATGTATATTGATGTAGCAGTAACATTCCTATCACCAACCTGAATAAGTTATCACATAGGAAACTGTAGTCAGACCTGCAGTGTGTATATATCTGCAGCTAGTAGAAATGTACAGCATATGTATAGGTATTTGAAGTTGTTAATTAAATATTTCTTCACCCTACCCTATAACCACAAATAATCCATTCCACGTAAAATGGGTATGTGCATTCACAATTAACACCCCTGGACATTTGTCCTGTTGGTTCATACATATTTGCATGTACGTTGATGCATGTGCCCTGTTCATACATCCAAACCTGATGGCCTGTGCCATCAATCAACCCTGCATGTTGTTGGATTGTGTATTGCTGTTCAAATTATGCATGTGTTATGCTTGCTGTTCAATGGCTTGAATTTATGGGTGTTTGGTTAATGGGAATACTAATGCATGCTGTTACAACTAATTGTGAATGGTATTGTACGTTACTAACCCAAACTGTCATAAAATAATGCAAAACATAGGACGACAGGGAAGGTGGGTTCCAGCGGACCCACCTCTCCCACCTCAGCTGGCGAGTGCACCTGGCAGTAGTGCCCAGGCTGGACCCTCCTCTGGTGGCCCTGTGCCTCCTGTGGGTGGAAGCGCTGCAGGGGATGGGGCTCGTCCCCCCTCTGCAAGCTTGGCCGGAGGAGAACATCCACTCACCCTCCGTAGTGTCTGGACTGTGGTACGTAGGGAGATCCGGCACGCTGTGCTTGGGCCCCTACGCCAGCTTGAGGCACTGGTGGCACAATTCACTGGCGTGCCTGCTGCCTGGCCTACACAGCCCCCGGCACAGCCCTGTCCTGGGCAGTGAAGGCACAGTGGCAACTGCCCATGGGTGGGGAACTCAGTTCCACTGTTGCCATCTGTGGGCTTATGGGCTTGAGATATCCAAACATCCGTCCCTGTCAATTGTGTAACTCCCCCACATGTGTCATACACCACCCCTGTATGCGTCTTGTTTGTCTTGTTTGTTAACCTCCCCTACCTACCTCCCCAGCTATACCGACTTCCTGTACCTGACATACCACTCTCACCTGAACAAAAGGGCACTCTGTACCCACAAAAAAATTATGCCCCATACATAGCTGCCCATTTTGCACACATGTCTGCTGGACATGTAAACTGGCAATTACAATTGGCTGTACAACAAATATTATTGTTGTCCTCACACCTCTCTCAGGGGTGGAAGGTTTCAAATTTCACACCAAATTACAAACATATGCACAGCTGTTGCTGATGAAGAAATGGGCAGCTATGGGCCTTTCCTACATCCCTCCTGCAAAACCCGAGCTTGTTTTCCTACTGTCCTACCCTCTTTGTGCCCCCTTTTTCACCACTTTTCTATCTCCCCATTTTCTTTACTTTACAAGAAAATAGCGTGGGTGTGCGTGACAGTAAGCACTTTTAAGCAGTAGTAAGCGGGTGTGCGCTTCTGTGAGCTTAGCTAAGCATGTTTGCGCGAAGCTAAGCAACAGTGTGCATGCGTGACCTCCGCGCAAACCAGCAATAACCCGCTTACAACTGCTTAAAAGTGCCTTAGTCACTCTGAATGACAAGGCCTGTAGTTTTATCAGCAGCAAAATAAAATACCTCTGTCAGTCTCGAACCCAGGACCTTGGAAACACTAGTCTGCATAACTTACCACTAAGCCATGACTGCTATACAAGAGCATTGTGCTGAAAGAAATATATCATAAAATAGTAGGAATTAATGTAAAGGGAATATAGCAAGTCTAGTACACAAAGCATGTCATGTATATTTACTGTCAAATCTAGTGGATTTGTAAAATAGTACTGTGTGCTGAGAAACAGTCATGCTAGTTGGTAGCTACTAGGTAATAATGTCACAGTAGCATTTGGCAAGCCACACACATACTCAGAGCAGGATAAACACTGCCATAGTTGAATAGTTAAGAGATCAGACATAGCAACTGTGACTGAGTTACAGGGATGTCCCTGATGTGAAAACAAATGTCAGCTGTGCCCCACTGACACCCTGTCAAATGTACTAAGAGTAGGCAGAAAGGTGTAACTACACATGCAATGGTAACTATGACTGACTGAAGGTATGCACCACCTGCACATCACAAATGGTGTACTAATACATATGCTTGAAATAACCCACAGTCACAACTGCAGAATATCAGAATATGTCATTGGAGTAACCCACTGCTATGTACCATTCCATGAGGCTGATAGAAGATGCTCTGGAGAGTATCTGAGGCCTGCTCAGCAGCATGATCAAATACCCTTGTAAGTGTCAAGGCCCACACCATGGCCAGACCACACTGCATGCAGTAACACCCTACCACAACAAACACATAGGGAATTGCTGCCCAAACAGATTTAGCAAGCATTACAAGCTGTGAATGTAAATGGAAAATAGGAAAGCCATAACAACACATTACAGGAAAGACACCTAGCAGGCATACAACGAGTGAATGTAAAGGCCAAATATTGAAGCCATAGCAACAGATTGCAAGAGCCACTGCTATATACCAGTTACACCACAATCCCCACAGGAGAGCACACACACCCATATACACAGTATTACTAGTCATAGATGTCAGTTTACATACACACAGAGAACAGGACACTGGAGGAAGGAATACTCAGCTTACAGAACAACATGCATTGCAGTGTCTACAACACAGCCTGAAATATGAGAGACATACCAACCCTTACACTCACAGAACAGTGTCCACAGCAAACCAGCATGGTTCCCACCCTGATAATCTGAAAGGGCTACGCCTACCTAACAGACCTTTTTATAGCACAGTCCTGTAATCACAGTGAGAACTGCAATCACTACACAACAGGCTGCATGCAATTAGTAAATGCTGGCTAACAATTGGTGCAGAGGCCATCACATGGACATGCGCAGATACCTACAAAAGCATCCTGTACTCCCAGTCCACACATGCAATACTTTCATTGCACCCGCTGGAGGTATAGAGAGAGAGAGAGAGAGAAAAAAAGAAAGAAAGAGAGAAAAAAAAACCTGTAACAACCAAACAAAGAGGCTGACAGCAGGCCAAGTAACTGCAAGCCTATGCAAACAGCTGCAACAAACACAGGTAATGTAAAGTACTACTATAATACTCTACATACTGTGAACCCTCCAGATGTGTTATTGGTCTGTATCTATGTATATGAAGATGTGCATAGGGCTGGGGACATACTGCAACTGTCACTGAAGGCTCCACATACATATGTATGTGACGGTAGCTATGTGCACATAGCAATGTAGGTTGTAGTGCAATGTGCAAGTAGGTTGTACATTAATGGATGTTCATCAGTACGTTACTGTGTGTATACATATGTGGAACTAAAAAGGAGTGTGTATATATATATATATATATATATATATATATATATATATATATATATATATATATATATATAATATGCATATGTGTATATAAAACACGCTAAACGCGTTTTTTTAGCTTGTACCTACTCAGCACAGATCCTCGTGGTGGCCAGCAGAGTAATCCAAGCTTCAGAGAGCTAAAAAAGCGACTTTACCTGATTTAAGTATACTTTTTGTGGCTTTCCACTTCTATTTATCTAGCAACTGTATTTCGCCTGCTTGCTGATACATTGTTATTGTTTTTCTGCATTTATTCTGTTTTTGCACTTGATTCTCAGTTTGTTACTTTTAAAATCTGTAATTGTTGCAAATTGTTTGTGTAGGCTGTGATAGTCGATTTATAGCATTTATAAGTGTTTACTGTATCTGTTTCTGCTTGTTTTCTGAAAAAAAAAAAAATATCTCTTGTTTTCCCGCCTTACTGAGCTAGATTAGTCCAGTTTCAGAGCTTGCTGATCCCTGGACTTTGTTTGCAGTTCCTGTTACTGATTCTTTGCCTAATTTGGAAGAGAGGAAGTTCCCTTGCTTATCAGTGGGAGTGGGAAGCATTGAGCTGCCTGTTGGTCCAGTTTTGTGAGGTTTCAGCCAGTAACTTGTAGTCTATTGGTCGTTTTGGGCCAGTTCCTAGCTTCTTTCAGCCCCCTGATATAAAACACGCTAAACGTGCGTTTTTTAGCTTGTACCTACTCAGCACAGATCCTCGTGGTGGCCAGCAGAGTAATCCAAGCTTCAGAGAGCTAAAAAAGCGACTTTACCTGATTTAAGTATACTTTTGTGGCTTTCCACTTCTATTTATCTAGCAACTGTATTTCGCCTGCTTGCTGATACATTGTTATTGTTTTTCTGCATTTATTCTGTTTTTGCACTTGATTCTCAGTTTGTTACTTTTAAAATCTGTAATTGTTGCAAATTGTTTGTGTAGGCTGTGATAGCCGATTTATAGCATTTATAAGTGTTTACTGTATCTGTTTCTGCTTGTTTTCTGAAAAAAAACAAAACAAATATCTCTTGTTTTCCCGCTTTACTGAGCTAGATTAGTCCAGTTTCAGAGCTTGCTGATCCCTGGACTTTGTTTGCAGTTCCTGTTACTGATTCTTTGCCTAATTTGGAAGAGAGGAAGTTCCCTTGCTTACCAGTGGGAGTGGGAAGCATTGAGCTGCCTGTTGGTCCAGTTTTGTGAGGTTTCAGCCAGTAACTTGTAGTCTATTGGTCGTTTTGGGCCAGTTCCCAGCTTCTTTCAGTCCCTGATATAAAACACGCTAAACGACGCTTGCCGGTTTAGCGAGCTGAGAGCTGCAGAGCTGCTACCGTTGCACACTAGGGCAGCGCCGGTTAAGCAGATTTAAACTATTAGGGCTACCTAAAGTCCACTCTTCAAATTTTCTCTTAAAACTACCTTCCTCGAACTGTACTACTGATCTAATCTGCATACCCTATAACTATAAAGATCATCTCTACCTGACTCCGAGTAGACTATTCTTCATCTGTTAAACCTAGCACTTGCTCTTATAGTACTTATCACCTTGATACAGCACTCTTGTTATAGATAGTACCCCAAAAAAGGCGAACCCCATTTCTCGGACACCCACATCCCCCGGAATCTCTTTTAAAGTTTTTTTGTCTATTCCTTCTAGCATGTCGAGGGATCAGTTGCTAGTGGCCTCTCCTGCTCAGCTGGTGAACCTGGGAATATTGAGGCAATGTTACAATTGCCTCATGTACACAGACAACCCTCTCCTCCTCCCACAAAACACAAATACATGCGAGAGATGCAACTATACGGCCAAACTGGAGGCTGAGCTCTC